>NC_072782.1:31501619-31801619 GCF_022539595.1 Amphiprion ocellaris | reverse complement strand
GTGTGTGTGTGTGTGTGTGTGTGTGTGTGTGTGTGTGTGTGTGTGTGTGTGTGTGTGTGTGTGTGTGTGTGTGTGTGTGTGTGTGTGTGTAGATGTGTGTGCGTGTGTGTGTGTGTGTGTGTGTGTGTGTGTGTGTAGATGTGTGTGCGTGTGTGTGTGTGTGTGTGTGTGTGTGTGTGTGTGTGTGTGTGCGTGTGTGTGTAGATGTGTGTGCGTGTGTGTGTGTGTGTGTGTGTGTGTGTGTGTGTGTGTGTGTGTGTGTGTGTGTGTGTAGATGTGTGTGCGTGTGTGTGTGTGTGTGTGTGTGTGTGTGTGTTGAAAGGCTCTGGCCTCATCTCCATGACAATCAACACTTGTCGCCCATCTGTCCAGCACTAACACACACTTAGTGACTTCATACAGTGCTGTTAGTCACACAGTCAGGGGTTGTGGCAGATGCAGAGGATAGAAGATGGAGGGGAGGAGGTCATTGTTGGCTTCTGACCCCCGCTACACAACAGACACACACAACAGACACACACACAGCAGATGGGCTCTCATTGAAACAAAGACTGGAGCTGCAGTGTCGACTAATAAACTGAGTGCTGCTGTCAGGAGAAGTTTATTTAAACCAATGCAGATGTTTGGATGGACGAGATGCTGATAAAACTCTTTGGACTCCAAGTAACAACAAATTTCTATAAAGTAACGTCAGTTATTAAAAATATGTAAGTTTAAATGATGATGAAGTACCAAAGTCAGGGATTGTAGAATAAAGACTCCTGGATCTGAAGGTCCAGTCTCTGGTGGATCAGTTCTCCTGGATAGAACTACACCATGAAGACTGAAGAACCAAGAAACTCTGAGGAAAGCTTGATGAAAAGCATCAGTCAGGATGATGCAAGAACATTTAAAGTTCCTCTAGTGTCCTTCTTCTCATATTTATTTATTCATTATTCATGTTCCGTCTTCCTTCCATTTCTTAATGATGGATTTAACTGAACTCCAGGAGATCTTCAGGAACTTGGAAATGTTCTTGTATCGTCCTGACTGATGCTTTTCTACAAGCTTTTTTCTTTTTTTTTTTGACTTTTCATGTTTCCAGTCCAAGTACAACAAATAAATCAGCTCTTCTTCTTCTTGTTCCTTGATGTGGATTCATGTCTGAGAACAGGGCAGCTGTTTACATGAAGATTGTGGTGTTTTCTTCTTGTAAGATGAGTCATCTCAGACTGATGCACATTGCATCATTTACCATGCATCTCTGTCAGCATCATTAACTCAACAACTCACTCTAAGAAGAAGGTTCAAGATGATTTAAGATGTTTTAACCCAGAAGGAAACGCTTTTGCCAGATATTGCTCAGAAAAAAACAAAACGACACAAGAAACGCAGCATCTAGTAGGAAAAAAACAAGTTATTCATGATTAATTTCCCCTTTAATCCCTTAATTCTTCTCACTTAAAGACATTTTTATTGTAGTCTTGTACTATTTAAGTGTATAATTTTGATTAAAAATTGCTTCAGACAAAAAAACAACACAGATGAAAGGGTGAAATCAAAGCATGGATTCAAATGGCTCTAAATTACACATCAACAGCCGACACTATGGTCTGTGGATTAAGATTTAACAAAAACCTACATCTGAAACAACATATTATTCAGCATTTTCAGAGATTAGACGTACATTGTTCTTACTCTGTAAACTGTGTTTTCCAAAAATCAGCACTTTACCCAAAAACTGAACGTTTCCCTCAAGGCAGCTATGAGTTGAAATATTAAACCAAGAGAGGAACAGAAAAAGAAAATGACTTTCCTGAATGTGAATCACTGATTAGTTCAGCCACATTTGTTTAGCATCTCATAACTAGTGTCAGTGCAAGACTGTTATGTAATGATTCAACCTGATTAGTTGACATAAATTAACATTTTAATGGTCACAGGATTCAAATTTATCCTCGGATTCTTCTGTGAAGGAGTTACAAGGTTGACTGTGCATAAAACAACTGTTGTCTGTTCATGTTACAGCTAAGAACTGGAAGGAAAATAAAACATGAATAAGTCTGACTATAGCAGGATGACACCGAGAAGAAAGGGACTAGAGAGGCCACCAAGACTCCCATGACTCCCCTGAAGGAAGGTGTTCCAGGAGGCCACCAAGAAGAGCTTCTTTGTTTGTTGTACTTTTGCTGGTAAACATGAAAAAGTCCATAAAAGATGTGGATTATAGTGCAGACATCATGAAACCCTGATTCTGAGCAGTCAAAACTATGAACTGGCCTCAAAAAAACTTCACTATAAGTTGTTTTCAGCAATTATCCAGAGCCTCTGGCAGATATGTTGCGACACAGTGAAGGTTTATTACTGGAACCGTAACAATAATGCTGGTCTCCACCCACTGCAGGATTCACTGAAACACCCTAAACAACGCTAAAGAGCCTTTAGGTCCTCCCAGGACACTAAAACAACCCATTTAGATAATCAAAGGACACTAAAAAAGCAATGCAGCATCAAATCACAGCAAAGCAGACCCCAGCGCTGCTCTAATACGTCCACTGGCCTCAGAAGACGAGTCGTTTGTACGTTTATGTAATTTCCGAACACATTAAAAAGTTCTTTTCGCTCCAGCGATAAAGCCCATTAGCCTGCTAGTCTAAATGAAGTCTTTTCTTCTTCTTCTGCTTCTGTGTAAAATAACAACAGTCGGTTCCCTTGGAAACAGTTCAATTTCGCTTTAAATAAGTTTCAGTTCTGCTTCATTATATGTGAAAACAAAAGACGAGACAGTGTGTCGACCAGACTCAGTATTTTACTGAGCACCCATTCACATTTAAAAAAGACGCATCCGTCTGCAAAATTCACCACAACTACACTGCAGCCTGAATGACATTTACAGGGGATTTTATTTTGAAATAAATTTGTGAGCTGTGATGTGGTGGGAAAGATGGCAATTTTTTCGGAAAGGAAGTTGGTAGGGATGGTTGGAGTAAAGATCTGCAAGTTCCATGTCAAACCTTCCAGAAACTGCTGCTGAGAAACATCTCCACCTCATGATGCTGCCACCACCATGCTTCACATTATGATGCTGCCTCCACCGTGCTTCACATCATGATGCTGCCACCACCATGCTTCACATCATGATGCTGCCACCACCGTGTTTCACATCATGATGCTGCCACCACCGTGTTTCACATCATGATGCTGCCACCACCGTGTTTCACATCATGATGCTGCCACCACCATGCTTCACATCATGATGCTGCCACCACCGTGCTTCACATCATGATGCTGCCACCACCGTGCTTCACATCATGATGCTGCCACCACCGTGCTTCACATCATGATGCTGCCACCACCGTGCTTCACATCATGATGCTGCCACCACCGTGTTTCACATCATGATGCTGCCACCACCGTGCTTCACATCATGATGCTGCCACCACCATGCTTCACATCATGATGCTGCCACCACCGTGCTTCACATCATGATGCTGCCACCACCGTGCTTCACATCATGATGCTGCCACCACCGTGCTTCACATCATGATGCTGCCACCACCGTGCTTCACATCATGATGCTGCCACCACCATGCTTCACATCATGATGCTGCCACCACCGTGCTTCACATCATGATGCTGCCACCACCGTGCTTCACATCATGATGCTGCCACCACCGTGTTTCACATCATGATGCTGCCACCACCGTGCTTCACATCATGATGCTGCCACCACCCTGCTTCACATTATGATGCTGCCACCACCGTGCTTCACATCATGATGCTGCCACCACCATGCTTCACATCATGATGCTGCCACCACCATGCTTCACATCATGATGCTGCCACCACCGTGCTTCACATCATGATGCTGCCACCACCGTGCTTCACATTATGATGCTGCCACCACCGTGTTTCACATCATGATGCTGCCTCCACCATGCTTCACATTATGATGCTGCCACCACCATGCTTCACATCATGATGCTGCCAGCAACTAGGAAATAGAGACAGCTTTAATCATTATACCATGCTATATGATAGTACATTATGCTATGCTATACCTATTCAAATAGGTGCAGCTTATTTCAACATATTTATGATATATTCCAATAAAAATGCAGTTTAGTTGTACTACCGCTGCATTTACCTACTAAAGGAAAGACAGAAAATAGTAAAAATTGAGCAAAAAAGCACATTTTTCAACCATACAATACAATGAAAAGCTGCAACTATCAGCAATCAGCTTTTTCAGTTGCAGCTTTAATTTGCAGGTTTGTTTGGTTTAAAGCTATTTATGAGTCACAATTTCAATGCATTTATGCTGCGCTGCAAAATACACGATTAAGGGTGCGGTTCAGCTGTGTGGGAAGGTAGTTTTGTGGAGACTGTCGCCATCTCAACCTCAAAATCCCGATTTCTTAATAAATGTCGCTTTAACTCTTGGATTTCCAGACAGAATTACAGCAACACAGAGCAGAAGGCAGCAGCTGGACAGTCGACATCTGTTCAGTCTGTTAGAAACGCTGACACTGTGTGTGTGTGAAGGATTAATTGTTGACTTGACTTTGTTTGCCTGCGTATATGTGTGTGTGTGTGTGTGTGTGTGTTGATGGCGGATTAGTTGCCTTCGACACTCGTGTATGCATGCATGTGAGTTGGAGAGAGAGTGTGTGTGTGTGTGTGCGTGTGTGTGTGTGTGTGTGTGTGTGTGTGTGTGTGTGTGTGTTACAACAATAGGGGCGGGGTGGCAGCTCTCTAAAAATGTCCTTAAACCGTGTTGAACCTCCGTAAGACTTTAATCTCATGTAAATTATAATTTAATTAGAGAATTTGAATAAGAAAGCTTCTGAAGTACAGTCAGTGTGTGTGTGTGTGTGTGTGTATGTGCGTGTGTGTGTGTGTGTATGTGTGAGAGAGAGATTAGTTTCTTACTAGGTGCATGAGCAGCATTATTATGAGTCACAGTCAGAGTGCGTTCAAAGAGCTCCAGGGAGAGCAGGGGAGGAGGGGGTCCCTGGAAGCCCAGCAGGGCAGCAGGTTCCTGGGCACGCAGAGCAGCCTTGTCCCCCTAAACCCTCTGGAGCTCCTCTGACCATCTGCATTAGACCATTCTATCCTAATGTGCTGCAGCATAGTTTTAATGATTATTTTATGTCTTTTCCTTTGTCTGGCTTCAGACTGACTCAGGAGAGATTATCTGGTCCACAGTGAGATGGAAAATAGCTGAACATTTATGTGTGTCTTAGTTTGTGTGTTTTTTATTAAATATTTGTGTGTTGGTGGAGGTCCAGGGACAGCAGGATAGCTGGGGGGGATCTGGATGAAGACAGTAGGTTTACTGGTCCCACTGAGCAGACTGGTCCCTTGAACTCTTTGGAGGATCTTTGGCTCTTTCCATACTATATTATAGTTTATTATAATTAATACTATTACATCATACTATGCTATAATGTATTATACTAAATATACTATGTACATCATTTGATACTATTCTATATATATGTATCATTTTAATAGCATCATTCTGTAGTGTGCTACTATGCTATGCTGTCCTATCCTATATTATGCATATGCTTTTGTGTTATGCTGTATAACACTGTATTATGCTATACTACAGTATATTATACTATGCTTTACTACAGTGTATTCTCCAATGCTATACTAAATGACACTATATTTTGCTATTCTATGCTAAACTATGGCATATTATATCATGCTATTCTACACTATACCACATTATGCTATTTTATGTTGTGCTATGCTTTGCTAAATTATACGACACTATTTTGAAATTATACTATATTATACTATGCTATACTGCAGTACTCTATGCAATGCTATGCTATACTACAGTATACTATACTATGTTATACTACAGTATATTATACTATACTATATTCCATAATATTATGCTATGCTATGCTATAGTAAATTGCGCTATGCTGTATTAGAGTATATTATGCTATGCTCTACCACACTATATTATACATTGCGATGCTAAACTGTGCAAAATAATATAATATAATATAATATAATATAATATAATATAATATAATATAATATAATATAATATAATATAATATAATATAATATAATATAATATAACGTGCTATACTATTATATTTTATGCTATACTATGCTACGTTACTCTGTGCTATACTATACTATACTATACTATACTATACTATACTATACTATACTATACTATACTATACTATACTATACTATACTATACTATACTATACTATACTATACTATACTCATAAATGTTCCAGGAAGTGTAAAGGGGCTTCTGGAAGTACTCCAACCGTCTGCACTCTACTGTCAAATAATACTGTATAACACAGTACTTAACTACATTATACTACCAGGGGATCTAAATTATACAGTTTCTGAAACGGTTGAATCTTTTTGACTCCAGAAAATTGCCTCCAAAGCGGCGATATCCAGAAGACAGCAGGGGTGTGAAGGAAAACGCAGGCGAGACAAAGACTTTCCAGGCGTGTGTGTTTTGGCCGGTGTGTGTGTGTTTGTGTTGGTGGAGCTCCAGAGACAGCAGGGGGGCCTCTGTACTCACAAAGCCCAGCAGGGCAGCAGATTTTGGGGCGCGCCAAGTGTGCCGACCTGCTGAACCCTCTGGAGGCTCAGAGCCACCATCTGCAGCCCAGACAGACGATACACATCGTACTACAGTATCACAGCAAGAGTACTGCATTTCATATTGGAATATCTGTAACTGGTAATTTATAAAGCATCTCTCTAGGTTATTTTTAGTAGAGCTTTCAACCATATCCTAGCATGATGCTGCCACCATCGTGCTTCATCATGATGCTGCCACCATCATGCTTCACATCATGATGCTGCCACCACCGTGCTTCATCATGATGCTGCCACCACCATGCTTCACATCATGATGCTGCCACCACCGTGCTTCACATCATGATGATGCCACCACCGTGCTTCATATAATGATGCTGCCACCACCGTGCTTCACATCATGATGCTGCCTCCACCATGCTTCACATCATGATGCTGCCTCCACCATGCTTCACATCATGATGCTGCCACCACCGTGCTTCATCATGATGCTGCCACCACCATGCTTCACATCATGATGCTGCCACCACCATGCTTCACATCATGATGCTGCCACCACCGTGCTTCACATCATGATGCTGCCACCACCGTGCTTCACATCATGATGATGCCACCACCGTGCTTCACATTATGATGCTGCCACCACCGTGCTTCACATTATGATGCTGCCACCACCATGCTTCACATCATGATGATGCCACCACCATGCTTCACATCATGATGATGCCACCACCATGCTTCACATCATGATGATGCCACCACCATGCTTCACATCATGATGATGCCACCACCATGCTTCACATCATGATGCTGCCACCACCGTGCTTCACATTATGATGCTGCCACCACCATGCTTCACATCATGATGCTGCCACCACCGTGCTTCATCATGATGCTGCCACCATCATGCTTCACATCATGATGCTGCCACCACCGTGCTTCACATCATGATGCTGCCACCATCGTGCTTCATCATGATGCTGCCACCATCATGCTTCACATCATGATGCTGCCACCACCGTGCTTCACATCATGATGCTGCCACCACCATGAATATTTGCATATTTTAATTTCTGTAATTGCTGTTACTTATAAAGCATCTTTCTTGGTTATTTTTAGTAACTTCAGAAGTTTAAAGATTCTAGGTGAAAGTAACCTGTGATCAATCATTGATCGCTGTTTTCTTTGGTTAATAATTTAAAAAAAAATAAAATCACAGAGATTTTTGCTCCAGTAGGTAGTTTTTCTTTAAGAGAAGTCCCCTCCGGAGGACAGTGTAGTGGTGAAACTGTAAGAAAAAGACTAGACGGTGTGTTGGAGAAGCCTCGGGCTACAGCAGCCTGTTTGTTTCATTCATTCTCTTGGTTTAATAGTTAATCCTGTGGAGAGACGAAGCCAGAGATAGCAGGAAGGCGATGAGAAAAACCCCTCAGAAAATCCCCACATTTTTATATTTATCCAACTTCACTGTGTTGCTACACTTTCTGTCTGTTGCTTTGGGTTTTCCACTTGTGTATTATGAAGAAGAATCGCCTCAAACTGTGAAATCGCTGCTAGTTTCTGCATATGTTTTGATTCTTTGTCCCGCCATGGAAATGACTTGGGTTTTTATCTGATTCCATGTTGGGATCAGAAATGTCTCGTAATGTAGGTGTAAGAACAACACACAAAAGAGTACTCCATATGGAGGAGGCCTGATTGATTGCTGTGTGTGTGGATCAGGTGTTCAGCCTCCCTTTTGTTCTCTTGATCCCTTCACTTTCTTTCCAACAAAGGCGGCTAATGAACTGCAGTCTGGGCTCGGGAAGGATCTTTTCAGAGCTGGGAGGAAGTATTACGCCGAGCAATTACTCTTTCAAACGGCACGTCTACAGACAGGTGACAAATTCAAGGAAAAAACTCACAATGAGCATCTTAGTGAGGTTTAAAGGCCTCCACCGTCCAACGTAATGGACTAAAATATACCAAAGATGTTGAGTTAAAGGGAGATTAAATTAATGTGAAAGCCATAGATTCTATAATTTTCACTGACTTCCTGGTTAGGGTTAAAATGACATGGTTCTGTCCAGGGAATATCAGTCTTCGCCAGACACTTTCACATGTTCGAAGCTAGCTTACGATTAGGAAAGACTTTAAATATGTGGTTCCAGACCATGATCAACCATAGATGGGGACCTGTAGAGCTCAGTGGCCAAATGTGGTCCATTATTCGAGTAGTTTATAGGCCGACCTTTGGTTTAGGCTGTAGTCTGAGGCTTTGCTTAATTTAATTTTGAATTCTCAGTTGTATTGAGGTCTGGACTCAGACTCCAGAACTTCCACCTTGTTGCCTTTAAACCATTTCTGAGTAGCTTTGACTGTTTGCTTTGACTCATCGTCTGGATGGAAAACTAATCTTCTCCAAGTCTCAGTTCTAGTCATCATCATGATGCTGCCACCACCGTGCTTCACATCATGATGCTGCCACCACCATGCTTCACATCATGATGCTGCCACCACCGTGCTTCACATCATGATGCTGCCACCACCATGCTTCACATCATGATGCTGCCACCACCATGCTTTATATAATGATGCTGCCACCACCATGCTTTGCATCATGATGCCAACCCACCAGACACAGCAGAGGAATCATAGGTGTCTTGGTGGCCTCCCTCACTCGTCTCTTTCTTCTTGCTCTCTCAGATTTTCAGGACATCCTGCTCTAGTCAGATTTACAAGTGTTCCATATTCATATTGACATGAAACAATCATTTTTCTTTTGGAAATTCCTGTCAAAAAAGTCAGAATAAATTGACTATGATTCAGTGTGTTTAAACACAAGAACAATCAGTGCTTTTTATAGGCGCTGTGGCTCCTTTTACTAATGCAAATGTAGCTGAAGGGGTTTAAAGGTGGCACATAAGTGGGAGCGTACACATAGTTAGGCTTTTATAAAGTAGACCGACTCCCACTGAGTGCACATCACAGGTGTACAGTGTTCCCTTTGAATGCATGTAAACAAATCTATGGTGCTGTTTCTGAGGCCTGTAGAGCAGAATAGAGCGACACCTCCTTTCCATTAAGAGCCTCATAGAAAGGCTGGAATACATTCACAATGAAACGTCTGCAGAGAGGTTGGGTTTTGCTATAAAACAGCTGTTTTGTTTGGTCGAAGAGAACCTCGGAGTGGCGAATATGTGGTAATGTATATCCTGCTGACAGCACCGATAGCAGGATTTCATCGGAGCTTACAGCACAAAGACTGGTCCGGCTCAGCTCCAGATGCGTTTTAAATCAGAGAGAAAACACTGGATTTTATCTTTACACGATTAAGTGCGAATCCTCCCCGAAGATTAGCCTCATTTTCTCGTGTTCTCCGAGTTCTTTCATCCTTCTTGTCATTCAGCCGAGCCGAACCCGAAACATTCACAATTTCATAATCACATCCTGCCGACTTCATTTAACCTCCGAATCTCTGCGTCCGGCAGCTCTGATTAGGATTCAAACGGAGAGGTGCGTTTCATTTATCTCCTGGGACGGCCTGCAGATTTAAAGGTACACAAGCCGGTGCTCATTTATCCTGATTTACCTTGAACATAGCAGCCGCCAGACACAGGATCAGCAGCCGTTCAGTCGCTTCGAGGGGGAAAAAAAGTGAAAAGCAGCAGAACAGAAAACATAAAGTTTCTCCTCTGCTGGCTGAGAGGTTTTTATTTCTCCCCCAAGGATCGGCAGAAACAATGTTTTTACTGTTTCCAGTCAATATAGCACTAAAAGCTTCAGCAAGGACAAAGAAGCCGCCGCAACAGCAGCCCACACAAATAATTCTAATTTCAAGTGTGCGAGCAATCAGACGAAAGGTGAGTCATGAAGAGAGTCATGAAGATACGCTGCCTGTCAGACGCCCTTCAAAACAAAAGCACGGCAAAGAAAAGAGGTGAAAAGACTCGTCTGTAAGTGGAGCGTAAAGATCCTCTTTGTGCAGCATAAAGACAGGTAATAATAGAGCAGACTGCAGTCAGAATAATATCAGTTACATGTCATGAAATGTGTTCAGCTGCTATAGAATTGAACATTAATGCGCATTTTTAGGTTTTAGATTCTTGTTTCTATCAAAGTTAATTTAGAAAAGATGGAGGTATTTGGTAACATTATGGAAAAAAATCAGACAAGAGAGTAGTTCAAGAAAAAATACTTTTTCTTTAGCTTTTAACCATATCTTAGCATGATGCTGCCACCACCATGCTTCACATCATATCATGATGCTGCCACCACCGTGCTTCACATCATGATGCTGCCACCACCATGCTTTATATAATGATGCTGCCACCACCATGTTTCACATCATGATGCTGCCTCCACCGTGCTTCACATCATGATGCTGCCACCACCATGTTTCACATCATGATGCTGCCACCACCGTGCTTCACAGTATAATTATGTGGGGATGTTTCTCGATAATACAGTGAAAAACTCAAGCCATTGCAAACTATTAACTAACTGCTGCCACTAAAAATTAACTCTGCAGAAAATAACAATCTTCTCCTCCTTTCGTCTTCCTCTGGTGAATTAATTTACATTCAAGGACGTTCCTTCTTGTCGCTTGGAGTCTGACGGATACGTTAAATCGTATTGTCTCTGTGCACCTGTGTGGTGTCGACGTGTCGCATCGGGAGACGTCCTGACTTTCATGTCGAACATTAGCATCAGCATCGGCAGCAGAATCACCGCTAACATCTGCACAAATATTAGCATCTCCTCGGTGACTTTCCGTCCTTCAGAGGTGTCCTTCAGAGGAGCTGACGGTGTTTACTGCCGCATCTCCGTCAACTCGCTGTGAAGGCACAGAGACAACGGATTTAGCACATGTTGAAGTCTTGAAATCTATTTACATTTAAATCACTGCATGTAATGTGACTGTTTTTAAAAAGAAGGTTAATGTGACTGAAAACCTCGTTTCTCAATCAGTGTCATGTCTAGGTTATTTCTGAAACAAAGATAAACAAGATATCTTGTTTTAAAGTCTTAGGAAATTTGTGTTTCAACCTAATCAGACCATCTACTAAAAAGCTTAGCTGTATTTTTGAGTTTAAAAATGTTAAATAAATAGGTTTACCTACACTTGGACTTAGATTTTTGCTTATTTAGCACAAATATAACAATGAGAGAAGATATTTTGTGTGCAATTGGCTGCACAACAAGCAACAAAATGGAAATTTTGAGCATAAGTAGCTTCCATTGCAATCAACAGACACCATGTTAGTGTTAGTTTTTGTCTGTCAGTCTAAACACTATGTTTGGTGCCCAAAAAATACTGTAGAAACACACCATCACCACAGTGAAGCACGGTGGTGGCAGCATCATGATGTGAAGCACGGTGGTGGCAGCATCATGATGTGAAGCACGGTGGAGGCAGCATCATGATGTGAAGCATGGTGGTGGCAGCATCATGATGTGAAGCATGGTGGTGGCAGCATCATGATGTGAAGCACGGTGGAGGCAGCATCATGATGTGAAGCATGGTGGTGGCAGCATCATAATGTGAAGCATGGTGGTGGCAGCATCATGATGTGAAGCATGGTGGTGGCAGCATCATGATGTGAAGCATGGTGGTGGCAGCATCATGATGTGAAGCATGGTGGTGGCAGCATCATGATGTGATGCATGGTGGTGGCAGCATCATGATGTGAAGCACGGTGGTGGCAGCATCATGATGTGAAGCACGGTGGTGGCAGCATCATGATGTGAAGCACGGTGGTGGCAGCATCATGATGTGAAGCACGGTGGTGGCAGCATCATGATGTGAAGCATGGTGGTGGCAGCATCATGATGTGAAGCACGGTGGTGGCGGCATCATGATGTGAAGCATGGTGGAGGCAGCATCATGATGTGAAGCATGGTGGAGGCAGCATCATGATGTGAAGCACGGTGGTGGCAGCATCATGCAGTACTCAAAAAGCCTCCCTCTCATCACCACCACCGTGCTTCCTGTCATGATGCTGCCACCACTATGCTTCCTATAATGATGCTTTTGTTCATTATTATAATCAACAAAAGGCCAGAGAACTATTCTAAAAACATGAGGACTTGAGGATGTAAGTCATGTTGTGGTTCCTGTGTTGGAACACAACAAACTGTACATTTTGTGTTGTGTTTCACCTCCTGCTCCTCGGGGAATTTGGTTCAACAAGCTTGCCAAAAGAACAAGTCGGTTGATTTTGAAAAGAGGCATCAGCTGCATGCGGTTGGAGGTCGAGCTCCAGTCGACGCTTCGCTCTGGTTTCATTTGTGTTTTGGCCCCGGAGTCGCCTGCACACGGGGAACAGAAGATCCGAGTGTTAGGGGCGGTTAAATGGAAAAGACCAGCGAAGCAGACGGGCGGCATTGATATTCAGAACACACTCTCACATATGCATCAACACACACACTGTGGTGCTGCAGCTCATTCTGGCTCCTCCACACATCAGTGGCAGCGTCGAATGAAGATTGAATATCCAGAGAGGGAGACGCTGTGAAATGAGATGTGCTGTCGTCGCCCCGGCCGTCGGAGCCTCGCGATTGGTCGGAGGTGTAAATAAATAAATAAACAAACAACGCGCGGCTGTAATCAGAGCTTCTGATTCCTCTCCCCTGCACTGCTTAATTATGCGTGTTTATGTAAATGCGGAGCGTTGATGAGATGGTAATGGATATCCCAGATTGACTTTAATGGATTCTGGAGAGACTGCGAATTAAAGCAGCCTGTCTATTAAAGGGCACCGAGGTGAAGGAACCCCCCGCCGACGCCCCTGTTCTGGCAGCCATGTTGCAGGGTTTTAGCTCCGTGTGAAGCTGACGGCGTCTAAGTCTTTTCCAGCCGAGTTCAACAATCAAACCTGATCTGTGTGTGTTTGTGATCTGTAGGTTCGTGCTTGGATTTCAAAGATGCACCACAGAGATGCAAAAATGACCAAAAACAGATGCAAAATGGCCACAAGAGGAAGTAAGCAACCATAAAAAGATACAAATTGGCCATCAAGAGGCACAAAATTACCATTAAAAAAGACAAAGTGACCCCAAAAAGGTGCAAAACTACCACAAAAGATGCAAAATCGCTGTAAAAAAAAAAGTGCAAAAATTATTATATAGAGGCACAAAATTACGATAGAAACATACAAAATGACCCCCAAAATGTGCAAAACTACCACAAAAGGTGCAAAATCACAACAAAAGATGCAAAAATTACAGTCAAGTGGTGTTTTATATACTTTATGATGGGTTAAATCCCTAATATGTGCATTATTTAGGTATAATTAACATTAAAGGACACTACAGAGTCTGAACTGCACTTTTTAGTCATGCTAGGTTGCTTTTGTAGTGCCATTTAAAATCAGATTTACCAGAAGACGCTTGTTGTCTTCTTAGATTTGTCGCACAAAAATCTAACTTAACAATTTGATCTTGTTATGTTGCATGTTTTCAATCTTATTTTCTGATTTGACGCTTTATGAAACGTGCCACAAACAAAATTAGCATTATTTCTGAGCGTTTTGAGAGGGTGGTTAATAAGATTTAACAATTTGAATTTGTACTTTTACGTTGTTTAGGATTAATTGTGGTTGGTTAAGGAATATTTAAAAATTAGGCCTCTTTTTTAGGCAAAAATGAAGATTTAAAGCTTTTTTGAGTTTTAAGCAACATTTACTGGAGATTTGCAAAATGTTTCAGTAAGATTTTAAATACATATTTGTCAGAATTATACAAGGAAGGTTTGAGAGAATAATTCCAGAAGTTTTAGACTTTTTACCTCCCAAATGAGAGTTCTTTGCTTGTATTTTAAACCTTAACTCACTGTTTAAAAGCTTTATGATTCATGAGATATAAATCACTGTCAGAGGTTAATACTGCGGATACAAAACTATCAGCAGCTGCAAAGGTTTCTTACTTCATAAAAGAGCTCAGAACAATGGTACATGACTACACTTTGTGTCTTTCAATGGGTTTCTCTGTACAAAGGGAATTAACGGCTAATTTTTCTATTTAGATCCTCTGATTAAAATACTGATTTGCTATATTATCTGTGTTTCGTGTAGCAGTAATGCTTCCATACGTTCTTTAAAGCGAACAGCAGCAGTAAATGAAGTAAATGGTGACTGTGTGAGATGAGCGTTGGGGCAGATTGACAGAGGAATTAGAGGCTGTCTGCCCACACAGAGGACAGGCTGATTACAATCAATAATCTATCAACCACTGCCTGACAAGATGTATTGATCACAGCGTAGAGGGGGGGAGGGAGGACGCCACATAAATACACAAAGATGAACAGACTCACACAAAGCCGAGTGCCGGGAGTCTTTCAGTTTGTGTTTCAGAGTTGGTTAATAAGTCGAGTTGTTCTGGAGCGATCAACAGAGCGTCCAAACTGTGTCAGCTGATTGATTTTTAAAACCGTTATTACACAAAGAAGTCCAAATGTCAGATACAGATGAAGGCTTTTACAAACAAGTCTCCACAAAAAAATTATATTTCTACACATCTCCATTCACAGTTGCTCTTGGAGGAAATTTTCTGCCTGATTCCAAACAAATTCTTTCCTATCAACACGTATTTTAAGCTTCACTGTCGTTTTTTTTTAGTCAGTCAGTCGTATCTTAGATGGGGCGGGACTTGTCACCATGGTAACCCATAATATGGAGACATCCAGGGAGCACGGTGGTGGCAGCATCATGATGTGAAGCATGGTGGTGGCAGCATCATGATGTGAAGCATGGTGGTGGCAGCATCATGATGTGAAGCACGGTGGTGGCAGCATCATGATGTGAAGCATGGTGGTGGCAGCATCATGATGTGAAGCACGGTGGTGGCAGCATCATGATGTGAAGCATGGTGGTGGCAGCATCATGATGTGAAGCATGGTGGTGGCAGCATCATGATGTGAAGCATGGTGGTGGCAGCATCATAATGTGAAGCATGGTGGTGGCAGCATCATAATGTGAAGCATGGTGGTGGCAGCATCATGATATGAAGCATGGTGGTGGCAGCATCATGATGTGAAGCACGGTGGTGGCAGCATCATGATGTGAAGCATGATGGTGGCAGCATCATGATAGTGCTGCGATGATAATGAAATATTACAGATGAAAAATGAGTTAAAAATGAAATATTGCACATTATATTGACAATGTTACACATTGTTTTGAAATATTGTACAGTCAGTACAGAATATTGCACATATTTGTACAGGAAAATAACTTTATTGAGTCTGGGAGATGCAACGATGGACAGAATTGCATAAAAAAACACATAAAATTGCAAAATGGTGATTGAAAACAATTGCAAAAACACGTAAAACAAACAAAATTTGATTTAAAACTACCAAGTGATGTGAAACAGCCATAATTTCATGCAAAGTGACCACAGTAGGATAGAAAACAACCAAAATACATCGCAAAATCACCAAAAAGATTAATTTTATGACAGAATGGCTACAAAACAACACAAAATATGACACAAAACAACTCCAAATGTATGGAAAACAGCCAACGTGATGCAAAACAAGCAGAATGAAGCGTAAAATTACCAAAATGTGACATAAACAACCACAAAAAGACGGAAAATGACCAAAATGTGATGCAAAATAACCAGAAAGACCAAAAAATGACCAAAATCAGACACAAAACAAAAGGAAACGACACAAAACAACCAAAATAACGTGAAATGACCAGAAAAAGTCACATCATCACGGAAATTAGATACAAAACAACCACTAAAACATGTCAAACTAACCAGAAGCAGCGTTGGAGCTAAAACAGCAGCTTTTAAACATTTCCAGGAACAGTTTTCATGGATCCTTGACCTTTACTTCATGAATCCTACAAAGTCGTGTGAAGTCGTCGTCTGGAGTGGAGCTCAGGAGTCGCTTCTTGACCTTTCGGAGCGGTCGGCTGCATGTTAGCCGTCGTTTGATTCCACTCCTTCCAGTCGGAGGTTTGATTGGACGGAACATATGGTTGGTGTGTGAAGGTCATTAGTTCCTGTCTGCTCTCTGCAGGCGTCCAAAGCCTCGTTGGCTCCACTTCTACCAGATCCCACCAAATTACCACCAACACGGCGCCGGCTGCCAACAGCCCCGAGCCTCCGCCACGTTTCCTCGCCAGCCATACGGTGGACGGACGGACGGACGGACGGACGGACGGACGGACGGACGGACTTCAGTTCTCAAGGAAATAATAGAGAAATAAAAGAAAACCCTCGAGGAGAAACTGTGCTGGTCTCAGTGTGTAATGAAGAACTTCATTGTGATAAAAACCCCACAGAGGATCATCATTTGTTTAATGGAGATTTGAGCAGGGTTTTGGAAAGATTTTGGTATTTTTTCTTGTCAGGACGATTTCAGGAATGTTTTGAGGCTGTTTTTGGAAAAAAAACATAAAATTTATTATATTTATTTAATTATAGTTTCAGAGACATCAGAGGAATTTTCAGCCAGACTGAAGTAGTTGAATTTATACTTTAATTCGTTTTAAGGAACATTACGGAGCGATTTGAGAAATATTTCAGGAAGATTTTAATATTTTATTTAGTCAAGATAGTCAAGAATTTATTATATTTGTATAATTATATTTATTGTATTCTTTTTTTGTACACTGACATTTAATAAGCATTTCAGGAAGATTTTTTTAAATTCTTCTTATTATTATCATTATTATTTATTTATGAATGTCTGACAGAATGTTTCAGGAAATTTGAAGCTGTTTTTGAAAAAAATGTATTTATATTTATTTTTTATTATAGTTTCAGAGACATTTGAGACATTTTCAGCCAGATTGAAGTATTTGAATTGGTACTTTAATTTTTTATAAAATTTTTTAGGACAATTTGCAGTTGGTTGTTGACTTTTTAGTTTTAAGTGGCATTTACAGAGATTTGAGAACTATTTCAGGAAAATTTTAATATTTTATTTTTTCAGGATGATATCAGGAACATTTGAGAGAATGTTTCAGGAAATTTGAGTTTGTTTTTAGCCAAAAAAAACCCTCCAATTTATAATATTTTTATTATTAGATTCATTATATTCTTTTGCTATACACTGAGGTTTAAGAAGTGTTTCAGGAAGATTTGAATTTTTTATTATTATCATTTATTTATTTATTGTCGGGACGATATCAGGAACATCTGAGAGAATGTTTCAGGACATTTGAGGATGTTTCTGAAAAAAAATCTATTTATTATATTTATGTTATTATAATTTCAGAGAAGTTTGAGAAATTTTCAGGAAAAATTGTGGTTGGTTTTTTTGAATTTTTTTATTTTTTATTTTGGGTTTTTAAGTGACATTAACAGAGATTTGAGGAATATTTCAGGAATATTTAAATATTTTATTTTGTCAGGACGATATCAGGAATATCTGAGAGAATGTTTCAGAAAATTTGAAACAGTTTCTGCTAAAAAAAAATCAATTAACTCTTAAATTATTGATTGAAGTCTCCTGATTCCAGTGGCGTAAATCATTCAAAGGTTAATATTTTAACATTTAAATCCCCATCAGCAGCTGCAGAGACTCCTCACTTCATAATAAGAGTGTTTGCAGTGAAAAATGTTAGTTAGAACTCCACCAAACCTTTCAGTTCTCAGGTAAAGTAGTAGAAACAGAAAAACCTCCTGAAGGAGAAGCTGCGTTTGTGTTTCTTTCCATCCTGAGTGAAGAACGAAGCTCTTCAATGTCACCCGTTCTGATCAAAACCACAGAGGAGGATTGTCACAGCTGGATATTAATGTGTTTCTGCTTAAAAAAAGCACGGAAAATTCAATATTTGGAAACTCCAAGGCAGTCAAAACAGGAGAAAAGCCAAAAAAGAAGCATTAAAAATGAGAAAGCCAATTATTAATAAAGGAAAACAAAGCGACAGACTCACAATAGGAGGCTTCAGACCAGCAGGACGAGATAAAGCTCTCTAAGAAACCATTCATGTGTTTTATTTTGGCGGGATGTCTCCGTCTGGACGGGCTCCAGCTCTTCCTGCCGAGCCTCCGTCCTCGTCCAGGACGCCCGGGTGGCTCCTCCATATGCCGACAGGACGCTCTGAGCGCGTTCCTTAGGCCTCCATGCCAACTCCAAGGTCAGGAGACGCCTCGTTAGCGGGAGGCCTAACGAGCGGAGAGATCCTTAACGAAGGAGACGACGCTAACGAGTCCAACGAGCTTTAAAACGCCGCTGACGGAGAAGACGTGAAGAGTGACGGATTGGTTTCAGGAAGATTAGACACAGTTCAGAGGTCAAACACACAACAGTTCCTAATAAATAAGACAGAACGATGCTGTTTAAACACTCCTAAAACACAGTTAATATACAAGAAAATCAGAAATTACTTTTACTCAAATCACCACTTGTCTTCTGCTCAACTATCAATGACTTTTTATGATAAAATACAGACATTTAAAATGATATTTGTGAATTTTTACCCTATATTTAATACATTTTGTGTTTGAAAACTACTTTACTTACATTTTTTTAAACACAATTTCAGCATTTTTTGTTTTTGTACATTGGAATTTGACATATGATATGAAAATATGTGTATTTTCTTGGTTATATTTGGATAAACACTTAAAAACTCCAGAAATCTGTTCTACGTGGATCAGACTATCTACTAATATTTTAGTTTCTGTGCTACAACTTGTCAAACCTGCTCAATCAGTGATGAAGTTTCAACAAATACAAGAAAACTTTCAGGTCAAGTATTTTACATGTTTAGTTTTGCATTATTGTGACCTGCAGCTGCACGTGGTTCAGAAAATATCACTAGTTGACTTCTGCATGATCAGTTTTGTTGTTAATTTGGGCTCAAAAATGGAACCTTTGGACTTGATTTCCATATCTGAAGCACTTTTTGTTGACCCATCCATCCACCCCGACCTCCTCCCTGCACATTTCTGGCTTTAATTTCTTCTCCCCCATAATCAGAAATTATTTGATCTACTGTCCAATATTCCAGATTCTGAATCGATGACATGATGAGAAATAAGAGAGAAAATTTCAGGTTTTTATCTTTAATAGTTCCTCAGATATTGTTGAAGTAACCAGTAGACTTTGTAGGGTACGTATACTGGTGGTGGAGATTGTCCTGTTTAAAAACATCTAAAAACACACAAAAATACATGAAACACACTAGTTTTACCTCAAATGGAAGGTTTAAGATGTAAAGAAATTCTAATAGTTCCTATGAGCACATTGTCATGCTAATGCTAACACTTAGCACTGCAGACTTCCAGAGCTGCCGTCATGAACGTCTCATAACATCCGTTCAGATGGGATTACCATAATATTCCCTGCTGTCTCTGCTAATTTAATTTTCCGTTCTGCATGAGGATTTTAAATTTCACAGACACGAAGTCGACTTTTTAACATCCACATTATGACCAGGAGCTGCTAACCGCTAATTCTGCAGAAGTTTACATACCAACACCTCGAAAGGTTGTTCAGTTGATATGTGCTGGGACTGTTTGTTGACACTGACTCCAGGTTGAATGAACTCTACGGAGCTTCACCTTCTTCATATTCAGTCAACTTGAGGCCACTTGGGTCTCTCATGTCGCCGTTAAATCTGCTCTCTGATCGGTTTGTTCGGTATTCAGACGACAGCGGCCTCTTATTAATCAAACGTTTAACGCTCTCCGTCATCCTCCTGCTGCTTCTACTCCACTCAGACGACGGTATCTCTGCCGTCTCATCATCCACACAGAAAACCTTCCTCAGCCCCTTCTTCTCCCCCAGCTCCTCCCCTCCCTGCCTCCTCCTCCTCATCCTCCTCCTCCTCCTCGGCCTTGCAGGGAAATAAAAGATTACGGACAGACGAGTCATTATTTTCAGTGATGGCAGCCATACATCACCTAGACTGCACCAGAGTGGGGAGAGAGGCCGAGAGACACCAGCGGTGAATGGAGGGGGTGAGGAGAGAGAGAGAGGGGAGGTGGGTGGATGGAGACCGAAGCAGAATGAAGCCGAGGATGAGCTCAGATCCTTCACCTCTTTGGTTTTCTGCCTCTTCCCCTTCGCTGCTTTGTTCTGCCTCCTTCTCCTAGAACCAGCGTCTGTGAAATTAATGGCTGCTACACTGACCATGGATCAGACGCAGAAAGACTGCAAAAATAAAGAACCGACCGGCAGAACGCTCCGTACCGATGATGTGGTTTGTTCATACGTTACTGTGGTTAATGGAATGGAGGCGGAGACTTCATTAAGGACGTCAGGAGTTGTTTGATTCGATTTATTTTTGACCATATTTTGGATTTTTGAGGTCAGACTGTACTTGGTGAATGAATTAAGTGTGAAGAAACAGTTTTGATTGATCAAACAAGACCTTTAGAGTTGTTGGTATGTATATTTTTCACACATAGAACTGGTTTAAATCATGTCTCAGTGTATAAGATAGTCCACTAGACCTATAAGAAGCAGTATTCTGATTCCCTGGACACAAACATTGGGTTTTCCAAACTTTCTGCATTCTGTGTACAACCTTTTTCAAAATTTTTGACTAAATGCAGCCACATTTTGGATTTTCAAGGCAGATTCCTTTAGTTTTGAGGTTGCCAGGTCAGATTTGTGAATGAAAAAACTGTCATAAAACAGTCCAAGCACAGATCGATTCATGGTTGACCTTTAGAGTTGTTGGTATGTATGTTTTTCACACATATGACTGCTTTAACATCATTTTCCAATGCAGTAGTAGTTCCATAGTCCCAAAGGAATCCGCATTCTGATTCTCTACCCGTAGACTTTGGGTATTTCATGCTTTTGTGAACGTGAAACAACAACAACATCCCAGCAGCAACCTACATGCTTAATTTGGTACGTTTTGGATCATGCACTAATGCAGCTCTGCTTGGTTCTTTTGTGAAATTTTAATGACTTCCGCCCTGGAGGAAAATGTTCCACCAAAGCAACGCCCTCTTTAGCATTTTACAGGGACATTGAAGTTGCAATCAAGACAATGCTTGTTGTGGTGAATATTGTGGCAGCTGAGCGACATGCGGGTTTGAATTCATGTCACACAGTCTAACAGCAGTTTACTGATGTGTTTTAAACAGTTTGTGGCCAACAACAGAGCTCTATGACACAGTGGAATATCGTATCAGACACATTAGATTGGATTAGATGGAACTTTATTGAGTACTAAGACAACAAAATGCAGTTTAGCATCAAAGTAAAAGCAGCAGTAAAGTGAATTATTTACAGTATAAACAATGAACAGCATGGAGAGAGTGCTATGAAAACATTAATATAGGAAATTATAGGTGTGGACAGAATATAAAAATAGATCATCTAAATCTACAGGTTGAAATAAATAGCGTTATGAACAGTATAGACATTACATTAGCAGGATATTTTCACCGTTGGTTGGATTGTTTTCATGGGTTTTGTTGTTGTCTAAGATTGTTATTGATCTTTTTTCATCTTACGTCTAAAAAGAAATCAGATAAAACTTAATCTAGTGATGAGAAAGAGAATGAAGAGTCTTTTTCACTGCATTACTGTCATCGTCTTTGACATTTTCCTGACAGTCGGAGCAAAAGGCACGGCGGCGGTGTCATCATCAAACGAGCGAGTCGAGACGGCGGGGAAGCCGGTTTGTGGGCGGAGCAGCTGAAAGCAGGTTACCTGTAGGAGCTCTGTGATCAACGCTTCACATATTCCCTCCTGTTTTCTCCTCAGGAACACCTGCTGGGATAAAACCCGCCTGATTGTTTGATGCTGTGCAGAAAATGCACTTTACTGCGAGGCTCGGCTTTCTTAGCAACAAGTGTGTTTAGGGAGGATGTTTATTTAAGGCAGGAGTGTCAAACTCATTTTAGTCCACATTCAGCCCAATCTGATCTCCAGTGGGCCACAGCAGTAAAAAAATCTGCATAAAAATCTATTAAAAAAATACAAAAAAGTTATATTTAAGGAATTATATTTTCACAAAACATTTTGAACTTGAAATTTCTTAAGAAAAATAAATTCAATTTCAACAATATTATGCCTCAGTTTGTCATTTACACGTTACAACTTCCAGATCACAGAGTGTCTACAAAGTAACACAACATTCAGTCACAGATATCTGGAACTGAACTATCTGGTATTTTACTTTATCATCAAAATGACAAAAGCCAAACAAAAAAAAAGACAAAAAAAAGAACAAAAACAAGACAAAATATTACAAAAATGACACACAAAATGACAAAAATGAGACAAAACACGAAATAAAACAAAAAAGAGACAAAAAGTTTGACAAAAAAGTTACGAATGGACAGAAAAATGGACACAAACGAGACAAAAAATGACAAAAGCAAGAAACAAAATGACAAAAAAATGGATAAATAACACAAGCGAGACAAAAAAACAAAACGACAAAAACGCGACACAAAACAACAAATAAAGCAAAACACAAAATGACAAAAATAATACAAAAAACACAAGCGACACAAAAAGGAAACACAAAACATGAAACAAGCAACAAAAGTCAAACCAAAAAGACGCAAAATGACAAAAATGAGCCAAACAACACAAAATAAAACAAAAAAGAGACAAAGAATTTGACAAAAAAATTACAAAGGGCTGAAAAAATTGACACAGACAAGACAAAAACTGACAAAAGTGAGAAACAAAATGATAGAAAAATAGACAAGAAACACAAGTGAGACAAAAAGGAAACACAAAACAACAAAAATGAGAAACAAAACAACAAAAACATGAGACAAATGACAAAAGACAAAAAAAAGACAAAAAACAACAAAAACAAGACAAAATATTACAAAAAATGACACAAAATGACAAAAGAACAATGAACAATCTGCTATTTTACTTTCTGATCCAAACAACTTGTCATGGTCTAGAAATGATTTTAAATTTATAGTTTTACTAATTTACAATCTGCAGTTAATGTGTTCTCTGGAATTTTTACACTTTGAGGACCGGATTGGACCCTCTGGAGGACCGCTTTTGGCCCGCGGGCCTCATGTTGGACATCCCTGGTTTAAGCGTTTTCTATTTTCCACATCTAGAATCACATTATGTGTTTAAAGTGGTCCTGTTTAGGGGTGTAAATATGGACTCGAAGGATGGATATTTATTGGAATAAGCCCTACACCTGCAGACTGCATCGTGTTGGAGGTTTAACGTGAAGCAAAGCAGGTGTAAAATCTGCCAAAGTGTTATCTTAAGCCCCATTTGGACGGGATTTATTCCTCACTGGGGGGCTGGAGGGATTTTACCTGCCCCCGGTCAGTGATTTTAATCCAGCTGAAATTACTTTGTACTTGTTTTTTAAAGTGAATCCGGCTGAGTTTTTTCTTATTTTTTTCTCCTCCCGTGAGGAGATCTGCTGTCCTGCTCCTGCATTTTATCAGCTCAGTCTGAAATTCAGCTTTTGTTGTGAAAATGTTGCTGCTAAAACAACATATAGCCTCTTTTGTTGAAACTTTCCTTTAGGCGTGTTATAAATTATGTAAATGTCTGGAGCTGTGTATGTGAACAAGCTTTGAACGAGTGAGTAAAATAAATCTGTCTTTCATGGATATACATATGGGAGCTCCATTTTTAGGCGATGTGCTGAATTTCCATTGTGTATCTTGACACAGTTCTAAATCTTGAATAACTGAGACAACAGACAGAATTTAAAGTTGGTTTATGGGCTGTTTTTAGTAAAACTGTGCTGATTGAGGTATTAGTACTTCCTGTTTGTAATGCGCTTATCTACGGTGGCCGAGGGGTGCAAACGCAGCACAAAAACAGAACGCCCTGCAAGAGACAAAAACATGCAGCACAAAAACAGAACGCCCTGCAAGAGACAAAAACATGCAGCACAAAAACAGAACGCCCTGCAAGAGACAAAAACACCCACAAAAAATAAATGCTGCAAGATAGAAAACACCTACAAAAGAGAAATGCTGCAGGAGACATAACACCTACCAAAATGAAACCCACTTCACAAGAGAAACGGACCACAAAACAGAAACGCACTACGAAACAGAAACACACAAAAGATAAATGAATCTGTAGTAGATAAATAGTACAGGGGTCCTTGACTTACGTTGGAGTTTCATTTCTGCTGACCTATGTCAGACCATTTTCGCTGAAAATATAAACAAAGCTGTTCTGTTCTGCATCACGATATCGATCAGTTCTTTATAAAGTCATGAATACCAACGACTTTCATGCATGTATGAATCATTTTACTAGAAGATAACAGAATATTGTAACAGACTGATATTGTTGATGATGTTGAGGTTTCAGTGTTTATTGTTCAGTTCCAGATTTACCTAATGTCAGTGAATGTGCCATGTTTAGTTAGTTCACCTGTGATTGGCTGAGAGTCAGCAGTAGTACTAATTCTGGAGCTAAGTTATGGGGTTTTTCTAGTTATTCTGGCGTTGGCTACGGCCCACAGTAGCCTGTGTGAAGGTTCAATAAACCAGCAGAGAACCAGATAAAGTCTCACTCATTCATCACAGAGGGTCACTACAATATGTTGACCTGTTTTTACAACTGGACCCATGTTGGTCGGTGTTTCTTCCTGTTCCCAGTGTTTTATTCTGTCTAATTTCACTTCCATAGAGACGCTTTCCTTTTCTTCCAAGCATCAGAAGAGTCTGACTTACGCTGGGAGCCATAATGAAGGACAAAAAGTTAATGAATGTAGCACAATCCAAGGTGGAGTACAACCAGAGAATGGAAACAAAGCCATCTGATAGCACCATGTAGGTCGAGGACGTCGTAAACCAAGGACTATGCATGAGTGTATTAAGAACTCTGGATATTGCAAATTGCTGTAATTTCGTGATTTAAAGTAGTGCAAACAGTACAAAAAAGTTGTATATAAACACGTGTAGGTTTAGTTTGTAGATCGATAGAAGCTTGGTTCAGGTTGAACACCAAAATGACTTGGTTAAGGTTTGGTAAAATGTCCTGGTTTGGGTGAAAATACGACCCTTTCATGACACATTTGAAGCATCTCATTTGTTCCCTGTGTTACCATGGTGACGAGTCCATCTAATATGCAATTGGTTGGTTGAAAAACCACAGCTACGCTGATTAGAAGATAAACATAATCAGTTTTCTTCCAAATGCACTTGAGAATAGGAGTTAGTTGTGTTGGAACCTGAATTAGCTGAGACTGTGTTGTTTCCTGATGTGTTTATTGCTGAAAACTGTGACGTCGGTTTGTCTGAATTTAGAATATTGCAGGAAGTTTTAGAAATATTGCTGGTTGAGTCAGATTGTGTGTGACACTGACGACAGTTGGACAGATTTCATTCAACACATTCAAGAAGAAGGTTTGTTTGTCCTTAAAGCAGAAACTTCTGTCCCGATTTAACGTCTCGCTGCTCTGAACATCCTGTCAAACCACATCCTCTTCTTTCTCTCCACTTTCTAAAAACTCTGATTTGATTTATCTGAATGTTTACAGCCGAGTGGAAGTTGGGTGGAGTGATGCAGGGACAGCAGCCTGAATGTAATATTGATATGTATACTTTTGACTGCTTTAACATAACTTTTCAATGTGCAAGATAGTTGAATTTATGTATGAGGATCAGTATTCTGATTCCCTGCATGTAGACTTTGGTTTTTTTTTCACCCTTTCTGCTATCTGTGTGCCACCATTTTAAAATTTTTGACCAAATGCAGCCAGATTTGGAGTTCTTGAGAGCAGATTCCTGAGGTTTTGAAGTCAGACTATACCTGGTAAATGAATATACTGTCAAAAAAACAGTCCTAGCACGTATCGACTGAACAAACCAGACCTTTAGAGCTGTTGGTCTGCATACTTTTCACATATTCGACTGCTTTAACATCATTTTTCAATATGCAACATAGTCCACTATGCGTTTAAGAATCAGTATTTTGCTTCACTGTGTGTAGATTTTACAAATTTAGTGCTTTCTGTTGTGTGTGCAAACATTTTCAAAATTTTTGACCAAATGCAACCATATTTGGGGTTTTCAAGAGCAGATTCCTGAAGTTTTGTGGTCTTACCATACCTGGTGAATGAATAAATTGTCAAAAATGCGTTCTATCATGTATCGTTTGATCAAAGAAGACCTTTACAGTTGTTGGTATGTATACTTTTCACAGATATGACTGCTTTAACATCATTTTTAATGTACAGATAGTCCACTATACGTACAGGAATCAGCATGTAGACTTTGAGTTTTACCCGACTCTGAAAAGTCTTTTGGATGGTTTTAAACAGGAGCTCTCAGATTCATTCCATTCATCTAATCTAAACTAATATCTTTTTTTCCTCCAAATGACAGAATCATTGGGAAAAAAGGCCCATTTTTCATTTTCCAATTTTCACTTCAGAATAGAACATTGATTTGGATGAAGTTTTTGCAGAATCTTTTCACAGTTTATGTGACTTTTGTGGCTTTTCATATTCAGATGCTTGAAAAAACTGATTTATTCAGCAGCAAAGACCCATGAAACGAGCTGCTAATCCATGTTGGGGCGTCGGTACTGACACAGGAAGGAAAATACATGAAGAATTCATGTTCACAGTACTGTCCTGAATTCATTCAACACAACAAAGACTTTCCAGATCCCTGGTCCTTTGTTTTAGCAGCACGTTGGGAACCTGAAACCTTCGGCAGGTGGTTTTAATCTTGTGGCTGCAGGTGTTTGAAGGCAAAGCATGTCTGTGATGACTAATATTAGAAGAGTGTGTCAGCTGGAAGGCCCAGTGCTCGTCAAACGGTGGATATTAATTCTAAAAGCGGCCAGACGTCCTTTTGGATCAGTCGGAGCTCATCGTTAGCGTCCTGACAGCGCCGCTCTGACGTGTTATTGGATGTAAAGACAGGTGGAGTAAAACTGAGAGCTGATCAACCTGCTTCTGCTGCTGCTGTGAGCTTTTCACTTTACTCCATCAAAAAAAAAAAAAAAAAACAAACTACAGCCCAGGAAGGGAAGCAGAACATGTGCTGCTGAGTCTGAGAAAAAGCCCACGAGGGATTTTGAAAACATATTTAAGCAAATTGAAGTTGACAAGTGGACCAGGAGGAAGTGGTTCACATGTTTAGATCTCAGCAGTTCTCTGATGGAGGCGGGTGTCTGATCAGTGATGTGACAGTGATTTCTGTTGGCGTTATTATTCTGAGGACAGCTTGTGAAGTCAAACCCAACAAGGCTGAATAATATTTACTGCCCTGAACCTGCTGAGGGACGTTCAGGAACAGTCGCACAGTCCTGGGTTTGATTTTTACACTTTTGTTGAGCCGTTATGCTCCTGGGAAAGGTGACAGATACCAGCGGTGCAGAAAGGCAAATAACTGGAGGTGAAATTACTCAGTTACCACAGAAAACGCTGCATGTTTTATACATTGAGTGTACAGAAGAGTTTCCAGCCAAATATGTGCACAAAGTGATGAATCAAAAGTGAAAACTGGGCCCAAACACAACCTAATCTGTTTCTGTTGGAAACCGATGTTCAAATCTAGTTTAGCTTGCGTTTGTCTTGTGGTTTCCAACCTGGAGGTCAGGCCTTTCCAAAGGGTAGTTTTGAGGGTTTGGGAGATGATTAATAAAAGCAAGAAGAAAAAAGACACACATTTATATTGATATTTTGGATGTTAAGTCTACTTTTTGTGAGTGTTTGTTTGGTGAAATTAGTGGGTTTAACCTTTCATCATTGAGGTTTGTGTACCTGGACCAGGTTTTTTCTATCTGAATGTGTTTCACATTCAGTGAAGAGGCTTTGTTTCTGTTGCTTCTTATTTAGTAGAGCTGAAGCTGAGCATTTTTAGAACAGGTTCAATAGCATCAATGTCATTCTGTCTGACAGTTTTGAGTGGGCAGAAACACAAACATGTCAGGTTTTTCTCCAGACTTACTGTATTTCAAAATTCAGTCTCTTCTCCTTTGAGCCCAGTGTTGTTCCTTTTCATCTTACAGCTAAAGGATTGTCAGTGACTGAAACTGGAGATGTTTTCTCCGATGAAAAATTCAAAATATGGCATTTACAAGCAATCTTAGCTCTGGTTTTTCAGGATCAAGAAGCTGGGACAGTTTTAACCTGGCTGGGTCACCATGCTAACCGTGCTAGCCTGCTCCAGAACAGGCTAACCATGAAAGATTCAGGACCAAAACATGCTAACAGCTGAACTTGTTGGGAACCCAAAAGTTCACAATAAAAAAGTGACAAATAATGAAATGCAAGGGACATTTTTAGTCCATTTTTGAGTTCACTTTCTAACAAATAAAATAGTCTAAAATGACTGGACAATTATCCAAAATCAGTCAGAATTTCTCACAAATGATTAAAAATGACTGTGAATGACTGAAAATTAGCAGAATGACACTAAATTTGTCCAGAATGCTTTAAAAATCACCCAAAATCACTCAAAATTTGTCTAAAATGACTTGAAAATGATCCAAAATTAAGGAAGATTTGTCCAGATTTGCACAAAAGTTAGGTAAGCCTTAATTGGAAATAAAAAAGAGATACATTTATTATGTTTCACCTGTAATAAAGTGATTTTCTTATATATTCGTTATAACTTTGCAATCCTCAGTATAACAACTCCTTGCAACCTATTTAGCTGTACTTTGGAGGGAAAGTTTCTCATTTCTAGTGATGTAATCATGCGTTTGCCGTCATTAGAACCACTTTAACCAGCAGGAATGAGTGTTCCAGTGTCACATCGCATCAAGTCCTTCACTTGTGGTTCTGATGCTGCTGCCTCTAATTAGCGCCTCTTGACATGAATGTAGCTGGAGGTATCAGGGTCAACCCATAACCAGCTTCGTGACACAAGTTATTCAGTGTGGCCCATGTTGCACTCAGTGAAGGCCAGTAGAACAATATATCTCACTTTGTAGTACAAGCTGTGGTTTGAAATAAAAAAGCCTCTATGTTGTTGGAAGGTGTTGAGGAGCTGACGAAAGAATCTAGGGTAGAGTAAAGACGGTAAGAAAATCGGTTAATGTTGATGTTGACTTCCAGATTATTGTGATTGTGAAGTTGTGGCCAGCATAGTCCAACATATGTATAAGAATCAGTATTCTGATTCCCTGGATACAGAATTTTTGAGGTCAGACTATACCTGGTGAATGAATAAATTGTCAAAAAAAACAGTCCTAGTATGTATCGACTGAACAAACAAGACCCTTAGAGTTGTTGGTCTGTATACTTTGTACACGTACAACTGCCTTTATGTTGTTTTTCAATGCACAAACCATTATTCCAATTCCCTGCTTGCAGATTTTAGAAATCTCATACTTTCTGCTGTCTGTGTGGAACCATTTTCAAAATGTTTTGACCAAATGCAGCCAGATTTGGGGTTTTCAGAGCAGATTCATGAAGTTTTGAGGTGATACTATACCTGCTGAATGAATAAATTATCATAAAACAGTCCTAGTATGTATCGACTGAACAAAAAAGAACTTTAGAGTTGTTGGTATGTATACTTTTGACTCATAGATTAAAGCATTAAATGACCTTGAAAGCTCTGAGACTGAGGAACAACTTTGTCAGGACGAAGCTGTAATTAAAGAACCGGTGGTTGCTGCAGGCCTCCATTCAGAATCAGAACAAACACCGACATCATAGAGTTGTTTACATGTTTGTTCCCTCCTCTGAATCTCTGCCTTGTTGTTCCAACACCTCTGATTAGAAATGAGTTCTGTTTGTTTGTGTCTCGGAGCTGAAGGTGTGCCGCTGATGAATCCCCGACGTCGGTGCTCTAAATGCATATATATCAGCAGCATGTTTGCGTTTTTAACTGTTTACCTTCCGACGTGATCCACTTTCCTGCATCCCAGGGGTTGAGAATTTCACAGCTGGCGTCGGTGTTGCAGCTTGGCAGCCGAAGCGAGGGATCAGGAGGTTCTTGTTGAATTGTGTGAGCTTGTGGGTAGCGCAGAGGTAGAAAAGGCTTTCACAGCAGTAGTTTGGTTTATTTAGTATTTGCAGAGAGGAATTAATGACTCACTCTAGCCTTTTTATTCATGCCCTTTTTAACACACACAAACCAAAAGGTGAAAAATTCATTAAAAATCAAGCTTGTGTTCAGACCTTTTACTGCAGCTCTCTCAGATACTGTGCTGCTAAAACTAGAGATGTGTAGAGCCACACTGGATTCCACCTGTTGATTAAACATACAGATGGCTTGATGCATGCAAATCATTAACTTTAAAGAACAGTTTCTGCTCAACCAACTCTGATTTGTCTAAAAAAATATGGATATGTACAAGGATCTTTGGGGCATTTTAGCTTTATTTGGACATTGAAATCTGAGTCTGTTTGAACAATATGTGAAGAACTATTAAAGATAAAAACCTGAAATTTTCTCTCTTATGTCTCATCATGTCATTGATTCAGAATCTGAAATATTGGACAGTAGATCAAATAATCTCTGATTAGGTAAGTACTTTATTCTCTATATTGTTACCAGTGATAAAGTTATGGACCACCCAGCAGTGTATTTGTTATCTTATTCAAGGGTAGAACCCGGGTGTGCAAAACTTCCTCCACAGCAGTTTGAATGTTATCATTTTGCTGAGGTGGTTCTCCGTCATGTCGTACCGTTTCACTCCAACCAGGCACATTGTTGCTGGACCTCTTTGTTGCTGTTGTTGTTGAACTGTTGACTCCTCGACTGTGAGCTCGGCACTGACAGGTTGCTGGTGTTACCGTCCCATCTGTTGGGCCCCGGGGCCCCCACCGCCATGCAGGTCACCTCCGCATTAATCTGACTAATTAGCCTAATGAGCCTGTTTCTTGGTGGGCCGACAAACGAGCGCGACCCGAACATGCAGGAACCAGACGGCTTCGCTTCGCTGGAACGGAGAACACAGATTTCCTGGGAGCTTCTGACCTACATACGACACACACTCCTGATTTACACCGACACACGGAACAAACGTGATGACACACTGACTTTATGTAAAATGAATGCTGGAGTTAATGTAATCCATCACGCACAAACAGAAAATAACTGGGTCTGTGTTCCTGCAGCGTCTCAGAGCAGCAAATCGATTCTGATGGATCCAAAAGTCTGAGTGACGCACCTTTAGTTTGACTCAGGCAAAAGTATTTTATCTGCTTACAGAGGGGGGCTTTGAAGAGATGAGCTGAAAAAACACGTTTCAATGGCAAGAAATACAAAAAATATCTATGCTGCATTGAAATCTATAAGAAGAACCTCTGATAGAACCGATCCCCTGATCTGACAAAACACAGTTAATCCTTTCTAGTCAAAGAAGATGCCAGAAAATCCAGATATGCACATATAATTCTTTAAAGAGTGCCAGTAATACTGAGGCTCAGCATGTGGTGGTCTGTTCACTACAAGGTTGTTTACAAAAATAGTGCTTCTGAAGCAACAACTCAACCTTATTATCTCATTTTCAAGAGTGAGATAAAAGGATGAATGAGGGGGTTAGAAGCAGAGTAGTCTAACCCACAGAAAATCAGAGTTTTATCTCATTACTGTAACATTTTATGGCCTAGATTTTAATGGCCACAGGGGGGTTAGAAGCAGAGTGATCTAACTCACCAAAAACCAAAACTGGCTTTTATACAATTTCTGTAATATTTTATGGTCTAGATTTTAATGGCAAAGTGATCTAACCTACAACCGTCTTTTCATATATGCCATTTTAAATATTCACAGTTTATGATAAAATAAAAAAAAATGTAAATATTTCAAGCAAATCAGAGCTGGTTGAGTAGAAAGTTCCTGCTGATTTGAGACAAATTAACCCTTTAACTTATCAAAGTCAATGAAAACAGCTGTAGAATGAATAACATTTGCACTCATGACGAACCCGAGGCTGACAAGTCCTTTATTTAACATTCAGCATGTTAAAGTTGGACCTTCTGGTGCCTTTAGTGGTCATGACTCGTAGCAACACAACAATGAATCTGCCCTCAGGTAACACATTAATTAATTTATTCATATTATCTACATTATGTTGTTTTTACATAATGAGACCCTCAGGTTAGGGGGAAATGGCCCTTTTCCTCATGGCAGCAGGAGTGAGGATGGGGTTAATGAATGTCAACGTTCAGGATAAGGTTGGTGCCCTACAACCCTTAATATGGCAGGGTGCCCTACAACCCTTAGCATGGCAGGATGTCCTACAACCCTAAACACGGCAGGGTGTCCTACAACCCTTAATATGGCAGGGTGCCCTACAACCCTTAATATGGCAGGGTGCCCTACAACCCTTAATATGGCAGGGTACCCTACAACCCTTAATATGGCAGGATGTCCTACAACCCTTAATATGGCAGGGTGCCCTACAACCCTTAATATGGCAGGATGTCCTACAACCCTTAATATGGCAGGGTGCCCTACAACCCTTAATATGGCAGGGTACCCTACAACCCTTAATATGGCAGGGTGCCCTACAACCCTTAATATGGCAGGGTGCCCTACAACCCTTAACATGGCAGGGTGCCCTACAACCCTTAACATGGCAGGGTGCCCTACAACCCTTAATATGGCAGGATGTCCTACAACCCTTAATATGGCAGGGTACCCTACAACCCTTAATATGGCAGGGTACCCTACAACCCTTAATATGGCAGGGTGCCCTACAACCCTTAATATGGCAGGGTGCCCTACAACCCTTAATATGGCAGGGTACCCTACAACCCTTAATATGGCAGGGTACCCTACAACCCTTAATATGGCAGGGTGCCCTACAACCCTTAATATGGCAGGGTGTCATACGACCCTTAACACGGCAGGGTGCCCTACGACCCTTAACACGGCAGGGTGCCCTACAACCCTTAATATGGCAGGGTGCCCTACGACCCTTAACACGGCAGGGTGCCCTACGACCCTTAACACGGCAGGGTGCCCTACAACCCTTAATATGGCAGGGTGCCCTACAACCCTTAACACGGCAGGGTGCCCTACGACCCTTAACACGGCAGGGTGCCCTACAACCCTTAATATGGCAGGGTGCCCTACAACCCTTAATATGGCAGGGTGCCCTACAACCCTTAGCATGGCAGGGTGTCCTACAACCCTTAACACGGCAGGGTGCCCTACAACCCTTAACACGGCAGGGTGCCCTACAACCCTTAGCATGGCAGGGTGTCCTACAACCCTTAACACGACAGGGTGTCCTACAACCCTTAACACGGCAGGGTGCCCTACAACCCTTAACACGGCAGGGTGCCCTACAACCCTTAACACGGCAGGGTGCCCTGCAACCCTTAACACGGCAGGGTGCCCTACAACCCTTAACACGGCAGGGTGCCCTGCAACCCTTAACACGGCAGGGTGCCCTGCAACCCTTAACACGGCAGGGTGCCCTGCAACCCTTAACACGGCAGGGTGCCCTACAACCCTTAACACGGCAGGGTGCCCTACAACCCTTATCATGACAACTTCTGTCTTCCTTCTCTTTGCAATCTTTCACGCGTTGTAAAAAAGTCATATTCTAATCCAATCAAAGACATTTTTCCAACTCTAATCAACTCATTTTGGTGCCTAAACTCAACTAGAAAGCAAATGAAAACCAAAAGTAAACTAGAAAAGAAAAAAAACCTTAATTCTGAGACTTCTGCGTGAAAACCTGGTGTCTGGTTTATCACAAATTTCTTTTAAAAACGCTTTTTAAAACATAATCTAACAAGCAGTTTAGTCATACAGGAACATAATTTTGCAGAGACTGTCTTTAAAAAGATGCTTCATCTCTGTTCCACGTGCAGCGATGAATTAAAAAAACAGAAAAGTTTACGTCCTTCCTTTGATTCTGATTGGCTGATGAATCCACTTGCACTCTGCTTACTCTTTACGGTCTTTGACATGGAATGAAAAAGTCATATTTTAACCCAAACAAAGATATGTTTCCAACTGTAATCAACTCATTTTGGTGCCTAAACTTAACCAGAAAGTGAATAAAAACCAAAAATAAACTACAACAAAAAACAAAACTGAATTCTGAGTCTTCTCTTTGAAAATCTGGTCTCTGGTTTATCACAGATTCACTTTATTTCAAAATAAAGTTCTGTCCCCTTTTAAAATACAATGGAGAATGTAGTTTAGTCATACAGGAACATCATTTTGCACAAACGGTCTTTAAAAAGATGCTTCGTCTCTGTTCCAAGTGCACAGATGAATTAAAAAAACTGAAAAATTCCATCTTTCCTCTGATTGTGATTGTGATTGGCTGATGAACCCACCTGTCCTCTTCCTGCTCTTTACGGTCGCTAATTCACCCTCATTTAATTCACATTATTTCCGTTCATGCTGAATACAGACTCCCCTGTTCCAGAGGTCGTGTTCCTTCGTCATTATTATCGTCCCGATTATTATCATCAGTAGTTACTCTGAGGTGACATCAGGACGTTATTATCTCTGAAGGAGTCGCTGAAATAGAGCGATTTCACGTCCTGTTTCTCCTCCTGCACAAGCTGGTTAGCAGTTAGCTTCAGCTACTGGAAAACAATATGTAGTTGTAGTTAATTAAAGGTCAGATTTATCTCGTCTTTTGTTCCCCGTGTGGTAAATCTTCTGCAGATGTTCCTCTGTGTGGATATCCAGCTTCAATCCACCAGAGCAGATAAATGTTGTGTTCGGGGCTCTTTTGTTAGCGGTTTCCTCGTTTCCATCACTCATAACCTCGTTCAGGCTCCACGCTCTGCAGCTTCGTCCTGATTGGTTGTAAATATCTCGCCGCTCTCTCATATGTCTCTATACATCCAGTAGAACAGAGGTGTCAAACTCATTCTAGTCCAGGTTCCACATTCAGTCCAGTTTGATCTCCAGTGGACCGGACCAGTAAAACCACAGCAGAATAACCGATAAATAACCACAACTCCTCATGGTTCCTTTGTTTTAGTGCAAAAATGTTCACATTTAAGGAATTATCTTGTTACAAAACATCATGAACAGCCTGAAATTTGTAAAGAAAAATGAATTCAATTTCAACAACATTCAGCCTCAGTTTATCATTTCCACATTACAACTTCTGGAGTGTCTACAAAGGAACACAACATTTAGTCATCTGGAACTGAAAACATGGGATATTACTTTATGATCAAAATGTCCAAAATCTGACAAAAAAAGACAAAAAACAAGACAACATATAAAAAATGAGACACAAAATAGCAAAAATGAAACAAATGACATGAAACATATCAAAAAAGAGACAAAAAATTAGACCAAAAAGTTACAAAGTGACAAAAAAAATCACACGCGATACGAAAAGGAAACACAAAACAACAAAAATGTGAAACAAAACAACAAAAACATGAGACAAATGACAAGTAAGACAAAAAAACAACAAAAACAAGACAAAATATTGCAAAAATGAGACACAAAATGACAAAAAAAGAGAAACAACACAAAACAAAACAAAAAAGAGACCAAAAATCTGAAAAAAAGTTCCACAGCGACAAAATAATGGACACAAATGAGACAATAGATGACAAAAAAGGAACAAAATGACAAAAAATAGACAAAAAAAATCACGCAAGGCAAAAAGGAAACACAAAACCACAAAAATGTGAAACAAATGAGACAAACAACATGAAACAAAACACAAACGAGACAAAAAATGACAAAAAAGGAACTAAATGACAAAAAATAGACAAAAAATCACAAGCGAGACAAAAAGGAAACACAAAACGACATGAGACAAACAACAAAAGTCAGACAAAAAAACAACAAAAACAAGACAAAATATTGCAAAAATGAGACAAAAAATTACAAAAAATGAGACAAACGACACAAAAAAAAGAAGAGACCAAAAATTAGAAAAAAGTTTCACAGCGACAAAACAATGGACACAAATGAGACAATAGATGACAAAAAAGGAATAAAACGACAACAAATGGACAAAAAATCACATGCGAGACAAAAAGGAAACACAAAACGACAAAAGCGAGAAGCAAAATGACAAAACGAGACAAATGACAAGTCAGACAAAAAAAGACAAAAAAACAAGACAAAATATTACAAAAATGTGACACAAAATGACAAAAGAACAATGAACTATCTAGTATTATAGTTTATTTATTTAAAAAATGTATAATTTGCAGTTAATGTCTTCTCTGTCATTTTTACACTTTACAAAGTCGTCCCATGGGCCGGACTGGAAGCTCTGGAGGGCCGGTTTTGGCCCGCAGGCCGTATGTTTGACTCCCCTGCAGTAGAAGATGACCCTGAAGATAAACCAAGCCGCAGTGACATGAATTATGGGAAACGTTTCCTGGAGGTACCGTTAGTCCCACAGTCTTCATCCTGAGGCCTTTTCTTTTATTAGAGAAAGGAATAATTGCATTAAGCAGAACATAAACCCCCAACCGCTGCAGCTTTACATGGTGATTCATTCCACATTTGTTGAATGTTCTTCGGTTCTTTTGAGGACCTCGTCGTCACATTCGGTGCCTCGGCGGCTGTTCAGTTAAACGATGTGAAGAGAATGTTAGATCTGCTTCTGACCTTTGTAAATGAGTGGAAAATGCTTTTCTAGTGCTTTTAACATCTTTTTGTGAGAATTACCTGACTTACTACACAGCAGGAGTTCAAAGAGTCACAGAAACATCAGGCGGCATCGAATGGCTAACAGTCGTAACCAAGGTAACACTGCTATTTGCGAGCTAATCTGTTAGCATATTTAGAAACGATGGTGGGAGCTGTTAGAACAGTTAGAGGCCATCCTTGAAGAAAAACAGAAATAGCAATATCTTCTAGTAACTGAAGGAATTAGGATTGTTGTTTGTTTGTAGCAAAAGAGGAAACCAGTTAATGTTCTTGTATCATCTCCTGACTGATGCTTTTCAACAAGCTTTCCTCAGAGTTTCTTGGAGTGTTCTTCAGTCTTCATGGTGTAGTTCTATCCAGGAGAACTGATCCACCAGAGACTGGACCTTCAGATCCAGGAGTCTTTATCCTACAATCACTGACCTCAGATCATCCATTTACTAACTGATGACTTCTAGAACCAACTGAGTTCAATTAGTCGTAATGAGATTGTCGAAATCTGTAAATTCTTGTCAAAAATCCAAATGAAACAGTCCATAATAAGGGGGGGGTAAATGTCTATATAGGTTCTGTAACTCTGGTTCTATGTTCACATGGGGAGCAGAACAACAGAGGTTGGTCTACAGGGAGAATTTTACCTTTATTTTAAGAGGAGATGTCTGCTGCTTCAGAAGGACATCGACAGGGCAGATAAAGTGGCATTTGTTTGTTTGTCTCAGAGTTCAATCAATTAGCATTTGGACCCACAAAGTAGAGCTTCAGGGTCGCTCAGAAGTACCAACCCTGGAGGTTTTCTGACCTGAAAATGCCTCTGTAAGAGGTTCTGCAACTGAAAACTGAGTCTTTCATTCTTAAAATGACATCCATGTACCTCTATAGGGTACAGTTAACAATTATTTTAAGGACTTTTTAAATTTGAAATGTGTCTGTTTGACCCACCACACAACAGGAGGGTTAAAACCACCATTTTTCTGAGAGATTTTCGTGTCCAAATACAACCCTGAAAATGTCTTGAGGTGTTTCTAGTCGATACCGTCGTGAATATTTTGCAGATTTCTTCATTAGAAGAGAGAAAAACCTTCTATTTTCCTTCTGCTGCAGCGTCTTTGTCGGGTTATGAATACACCGGCATATAAATGTAATTTCTGGGCGACCTGAGAGCTGCTTCGGTGTGTTTTCAGACTCACTCCAGGGACCAGACGAAGCCTGAAGGCCGATCTCACAAACATGAAACTCCAGAGAGGTTTGAGCTGCAGCCTGATGTGAGATTGTTGGATTCTGAGGTCTTCACATTGCTGACAGCTACTGCTCAGACTACCAATAATCCCCAGCAGGACTGTGGCCGGTGTTGGTGTGTTGACCCCTGAATGTAGGCTGCAGGCCCCAGCCAGTGTGTTGCTGTGTTTTATTATTCAGTCTGCAGGCGGGGAAGAGGAAGGAGCACAGATGGACTCCAGCAAAGTGGATAAACTGGAATACATTTGTTGAAACAGCGTCCGATTGGTCCATTTAGCAGCAGGACCAACAAGAAATTCAAGTTATTTAAACCTATATGGTCACTTTACACTTGTTTTTTCTGAAAAATGTTGTGTTTCTTTCAGTTTAATGTCTTTATTTCCATTTATTCTACAAATCTTTTTTTTTAAAGTCTACTTTTATAGCTGTTTTCAGAACAGGAATTAACATTAAAATATACAAAGCATTAAAAAGAAAACCTTTAAAGAAAACAATAAATCATTAATGCAGTCATAAAAAGAGCAAAAACAGAGCATAATTTATTGAAATATCATTTGATTGGTTGATTTAGCAGCAGGACCAACAATAAATTCAAGTTATTTAAACCTACATGGTCACTTTGCACTTGTTTTTTCCAAAAAATGTTATATTTATTTCATTAAAATGTCTTTGTGTTCATTTATTCTACATATTTGATGTTGAAAAGGCCCAGAACGAAGATAAACTTTACTTTTATAGCTGCTTTCAGAACAGCAGTTGACATTAAAATATACAAAGCATTAAAAAGCAACAGCAAAACCTTTAAAGACAACGATAAAACATTAGTACAGACGGTGCAGCCTTAAAAAGAGCAATAACAGCATCGGAAAAGGAATAAAATATTATTTAAATGCCCGTCTCTGAAGGTTTTTAATGCTTTTTGAACTGTTCTGACTGTAAGAAAGACTTTTTTTCTATGGTGTTCAGGCTAAAATAGTAACAACAAACATTATTAACAACAAAATATAAACTATGTAAAATAATCTTGAAATACACGAAAAATAAGTACAAATAACATAATTATAATTAATGCATACATATGCAAGATAAATATCAGAGAAAATAAAGGAGAAAAAGTGAAAGCAAGAAAGAAACAAATCTTCAAAATAAATGATAAATAACTTTTTCTTTTTTTGTACTGTTTTCCATCTGTAATATACACATTTTTCTTTAAAACAATGATAAATATCTGGAAAATTAGTATTATTTAAATACAGTAAATAAAAGGTGTAATAACAAATTATCATTTATAAAGATACTTATTTTTTACCGTGGCTGTTATTTAAAGTTTCCAGCAGTTTTTTCCTATGTTTTGTGATCAGATTCTTATTCTGTGATATTTTCTGTAAATGAAGATAACACGGGGAATCTGTAAAATTAGAATGAAAAAAATATTCAGTATATTTCAGTGTTTCAAATAACAACAAATATCGATAAAATACTTAGTGTTTTGGCTGATTTAAATACAATAAAAAGTATTATTTAATAATCAAATGTTGGAAAAGAAAAACTGAGCATTTAAAAAAAACAACAACATTCTTAATATGGATGTTATTCAGTTTTGATCTGTTTTTTTGCAGTCAACATGTAAATTAACACCTTTTCCCTACTAGTTATTGTCTGTAATATTTATGTAAGTGGAGGAAAAAAGTAAAAACTGATGTGAGGAAGAAATGATGACAACAAAAACAATTTAAATTCTGAAGATGTAATAAAAAGGAAACCAGGAAGGAGGGGATCTCTTCATCGTTCCCCACGGCAACGCCCCTCCTCCATCCTCACGCTCCGATGAGTCTGATTGACAGCAACCAACCCCCAACACACACACGCACGCACACACGCACACACGCACACACGCACACACGCACACACGCACACACACACACGCACACACACACACACTCTCTCTGGTGACTAAACATGAACACTAAATATAAACTGGAAGCCTCTGGGTGTTTGTTGAGGGGGGATTTGTTGACGATAGTGTGTGTTTGTTTATCAGTGTGTGTTCGTGTTTGTTTATCAGTGTGTGTTTGTGTGTTGACAGAAAGTGATGCTAAACCTGTCAGTCTGTACATTTATTTCCATAAAACACTTCTTTTTTTGCAGACTCTCGGTGTAAACTGCTGGTGTTTGGTGTTTTTGTCGTTTACATTATTCAGCACAGATCTTACAATAGAGAACAAATGTCCTAAAAAACATGTTTTTGTCTTTTTTGACACACATTTCAGTCAAATTCTGGTGACTATTGTGAGAACAGATGCTTGAAGTAAAATCCTGTTAGACACAGTTTTTCCTGCTGTGAGGCTCACATGTTCCACTGGTGTTGTAAAAAGAACAAGAAGTTAATTTTTCTGGTCAAAAGGACAAATTATAATTCATAAAAAAAACAATAAATAAATGATTAATCCTTTTTTTGGTAAACCTTTTCTCTCTAAATTTAAATAATCATTTTCTGTATTTAACTAGACAGTTAAAATCTGTAAAATAACACTTTAATAATATATTTAACAGTTTCAATCTTTAGAGTATGTAATTTTTATTTCCAAAATCAGCAAATACCTATAAAATGACAACTTCTTGATTTTTGACGGGGACATTATTCACAGTTTGGGGCTGTTGTTTTTTTTTTTTTGCACTGTTCATGTAAATTATTACTTTTTTCTATTATTTTAGTAGTTACTGTCTGAAATGTAACAAATCAGGGAAAATCTGTCAACAAACAATACATTTTTCACAACTCCGCAGTCAAAGACTTTAATTTTTACAGTGTGGTTCAAGCTTGAGCTAAAGCTATGGCAGTGAAAGTGACAAACATCAAACCTGTGCAAATAAAACCAACTCAGCTTAATATTTACATCCAAATGAATAATAAAATCCACTTTCTTCTCTCAGTTAGATTCACTGTGTCTCAAGGACGTCTCCAACGCTGATGTCCATTCAGAAAGAAGCTCCATGAATGAGCTTAGAAATCAGAGAAAAAAGATGATTCATGTAGTTTTTCACTAATTTAAAGTGTGTATAAAGGATATTCAGTGATTACTCATCATTCATTGAAGAAAATAATTGCAGCAAACACATGAAAAAACTCCATTTACTATCTGAGTTCATCTAATAAATGTTTTAATCAAACGTTACACTTAAAACTCCTAGTTTAATGAACCAGATTTTTAGATGCAAAAGTTTTAAATTCACTTTATTTTCGCAGCGCTGAGAGTCTTTTCTGTAGACAAAGACCTTCAGCAGTGAATAAACGAGATGCTCCTTTATGCCGACGATGTTTTTCCTTCTTTCTCGCCACAGTCCCTTAAACCTCTTGACCTCCTCCGTCCTCTCCACTCTGTCAAGAGTTTTAACCTCCTGTGGACAAAAACAAGCTGCACTAGTATTATGCTCAGGGGCTGTTTTGCTGCTGGTGGAACTGTTTCAGTTTTGGTTCTGGACTGGTTTCAGACTGGTTCTGAACATTTTTTGGACTGGTTTAGGTTTGATTTTGGTCCTGTTTTAGATATTTTAAGGACTGGTTTAGGACTGTAATGGGTGGGTCTTGGACTTTTTAGGAGTCGTCTAGATTTGGTTTTGGTTCCAATATTGTTTTAGTTTTTGACTTTTTTCAGGAATGGTTTCAGACTGTTTCTAAAACTGGTTTCAGTTTCGGTTTTGGACTGGTTTCAGACTATATTCTAAAAGGGTCTGAACATTTTTTTGACTGATTTAGCTTTGATTTTGGTCCAGGTTTTAGATCTTTTTAGGACTGGTTTCAGACTGTCTTGGGCTTTTCTTTAGGAGTAGTTTAGATTTGGTTTTGGTGCCGATTTGGCGCTGATTTTTGACTTTCTGTTAGGACTGGTTTCAGACTGGATTCTGACTGGTTCTGAACATTTTTTGGACTGGTTTAGGGTTGATTTTGATCCTGGTTTAAGACATTTTAAGGACTGGTTTCAGACTGTCTTGGGCAGATATTGCACTTTTTTTAGGAGAAGTTTAGGTTTGGTTTTGGTCCCGGTTTTGTACTGGTTGTTGACTTTTTTTAGGACTGGTTTCAGGCTGTATTCTGACTGGTTCTGAACATTTTTTTTGGACTAGTTTAAGTTTGATTTTGATCCTGGTTTCAGATCATTTTAGGACTGGTTTAGGACTGTCTTTTAAACCCAAGAACACTAAACCTACTATCAAGCATGGTGGTGGCAGTATCATGCTCTGTGGAACTGGAGCTTTACACAAAGTAAATAGAATAATGAAGAAGGAGGATTACCTCCACATTCTTCAGGAAAACCTACATTTCACAGCGAGAAGGTTGGGTCTTGGACGAAATGATCCCAAAGACATGGAAAATGATAAAGAAATGGTTCAATCAGGCTAGAATTAAGGTTCTGAACTAATTGTCAGTAAGGTTTAAGTCTTGGGATGTTGTGCTGAACTAACAAGTCTGAGTCACAAAGACAACAAATTTAGATGAACTCCGAGGAGTCAAAGATAAACCAGAAGCTTATAGGTAGAAACCAAAAGCACAAAATTAAGGTGAAAATGACCGAAAGATGTTTACTTTATGTCTACTTTTGACCCCGCAGAATTTGTCATATTTCCAGAAGACTTAAAGAACCAACATGAATGATTGTTTCTTGTGACAAAGACACATGTCCTTCAGTGATGGTGTTTTATTATAGAGGGCTTCGATTGGCAAGAACACGGTGAATCTGATTGGATGAAAGTCTCATTAACATGTTCTCGTTAGTAAAGTCTATTTCCCCCCTCTGTGTTTCTTCTTTTACACGCCGACCTCTTCCTGCACCCCGGGTCAACACGCCGTTGACCTCCGACCTCCAGTTGCACCCCTTTAGACTTCTTTATGGCACACAGCCGAACATACTCGGGCTTTGTTTGGCGGTTCACCCTGTTGACCTGCAGCGCCCAGTTTGTTTCCTGCTTTAATGCACGGCACACACACATTCAGGGCTATTGTGAGGAGGAGGAGGGTCTGAAAGCGATGACTGATGATGGCGAAGAAAGAGCCTCCCTCTGTCTGTTAACACCCATAAACTACCAATCTGTCAGGCCGACACCATATGTGTGCGTGCGCGACATGCTGGCCGTTTTTTTTCGTCTCGAGGGACGGCAGTTGGAAAGCCTGTAGCTTCTGTCTCGATTGGTCATGGACGTCTCGCACACACTCGGTTTTGTGGCAGCGTTGTGGCGTTTTCCTTGGCAGCAGATGTGTCTGAGCGTTGATGAGTCTTCGGCGTCTGTCGACGGCAACAAAAGCCCTCGTTTACAGTCGGATAAATAAAGAATAAACACTAAAAAAAGCATCGGTTTATTGTGGGAGTCGAGATACTGGATGGAGAAATGTAATGAACACTTCCAGAGGAATGAAAAGAGTCAAAACCAGCTCATTCATTAAAACGATAACAACCTACTGACAGTGATAATGCTACGACTGCAGCTGCTGCTACACGGCTGATATCAGAAGTACCAGAGTAAGGACTGAAAGAAAATTAAGGCTTGAAGGCAGGCAGGAAAAGAGGAGAAAAAAAGTGATTTAGCATGTTTGTAGGGAAGAAGGTGAAGCCTTTAACCTCAACAACACCTAAGCTGCCAAGCATGGTGGTGGCAGTATCATGCTCTGGGGCTGATTTACCTCCACATTCTTGAGGAAAACTGACAATCATCAGCCTGAAGGTTGGTTACTGGACCCAGTTGGGTGTTTCAACAAGACACTGACTCCAAAAACACGTCGAATGTGGTGAAGAAATGGTTCAATCAAGGTAGATTGAAGGTTTTAAACTGTGCAGTCTCCATAGGTCGTCGATGAGGTTTAAATCTAGACTCTGGGGCTTTTTGCCGAACAAACAAGGCCAACAAATGTACTTAAAATGCACCAGTTTCATAAGCAGATGTGTCTGAGCGTTGATGAGTCTTTGGCGTCTGTCGGCGGCAACAAAAGCCCTCAACAGTCTGATAAATAAAGGATAAACATTAAAATAAACATTGGTTTATTGTGCTCAGTCGCACAATCGAGTCGAGATACTGGATGGTGAAATGTAATGAACACTTCTGGAGGAATAAAAAGAATCAAAAACAGCTCATTCGTTAAAACGATAACAGCCCACTGACAGTGATAATGCTACGGCTGCAGCTGCTGCTACACGGCTGATATCAGAAGTACCAGAGTAAGGACTAAAAGAAGATTAAGGCTTAAAGGCAGGCAGGAAAAGAAAAGAAAAAAAGTGATTTAGTTTGTAGGGGAGAAGGTGAAGCCTTTAACCTCAACAACACCTTACAGAGTCAAGCATGGTGGTGGCAGTATCATGCTCTGGGACTGATTTACCTCCATATTCTTGAGTAAACCTAAAAATCATCAGCCTGAAGGTTGGTTACTGGACACAGTTGGGTGTTTCAATGACACAGTGACCCCAAACACACACTGAAAGTGGTAAAGAAACGGTTAAACCGGGGTAGAATTAAGGTTTCAGACTGACCCCCCGCTGACAGTGATAATGCTACGACTGCAGCTGCTGCTACACGGCTGATTTCAGAAGTACTAGAATAAGAGCTAAGAAGAAGATTAAGGCTTAAAGGCAAGGAGCAAAATCTCTGTGGGGCACAGTCCAGCCAAGGCTAAAATGATTTAATTTGTTTCATGGAGAGAACACAATACCTACTGTCAAGCATGGTGGTGGCATTATCATGCTCCTGGGGCTGTTTTGCTGACCCCAAACACACACTGAGAAGGCAAAAAAAAAAAAAAAAAAAGCTAAATCAGGGTACAATCAAAGTTTTAGACTGGTCTACCCAAAATAGAGAACACCAAACCTACTGTCAAGCATGGTGATGGCAGTATTATACTGCTGCTGGAACTGTTTCAGTTATGGTTTCGCACTGGATTCAAACTGGTTCTGAACAGTTTTTAGAATGGTTTAGGTGTGATTTTGGTCCTGGTTTCAGACTGTCTTGGGCGGGTCTTGGACTTTTGTTAGTAGTTTAGATTTGGGTTTGGTCCTGATTTTGTACTGGTTGTTGACTTTTTTAGGACTGATTTCGGACTCTTTCTAAAACTGGTTTCCAAACACAGTCCAAACACACATCAGACGTGGTAAAGAAATGGTTCCATAAGGCTGGAATGAAGATTCTAGACTGGTCTCCCTAAAGTCCTGACTTAAGCCCATTTAGAACCTGAAGAAACAAGACAGAAAGATGACAAATTGAGTTGAACGGCACCAGAATTGGTGCCGTTCAACTCAATTTGTCGTCTTTCTGTCTCAGACTTGAATCAGTTAAATTGATAGTATAATGATACCGCCACCTCCATGCTTGACGGTTGGTATACTGTCCAGACAAGTCAAAGATAAACCAGAAGACTGAAACCAAAAGAACCAAACTGATGTGGAAATGGACAAATTTAACCAAATATTAGCAAAAATATTAATCCAGAGCATGATACTGCCACCACCATGCATTGCTGTATGTATATTTTTGACCCAGGTGAGGCTTTTAACCGCAAGAATGCCAAATCTATTATCAAGCATGGAGGTGGCAGTATCATAAATGTATGAAAGAACCTAAATTCATGATTGTTTTTTGTGACAAAGATTCATGTGTGAGTTCTAGGAGTCACTGGAGACTCAACATGGATGTCAATTTTAGATCCCAGCTGTAAATATAAACTGGTTCTACTGGTTGTCTATCAGTTCATTTGGTACAGTTCAACTAAATTTGTTGTCTTTCTGTCTCAGACTTGAGTTAAATTGATAGTATAATGATGCTGCCACCTCCATGCTTGACGGTAGGTATAGGGTCCAGAGGGGTCAAAGATAAACCAGAAGCTTGTAGACAGAAACCAAAAGCACATAATTAAGGTGAAAATGACCAAAAGACATTTTTCATATTTCCAGAAGACCTAAAGAACGACAATCCATGATTGGTTTTTTTTTGTGACAAAGATGCTTTAATGATGTCTGTGTAGTTTCTCATTCATCCAGGTCATGGTTATCCAAGGTTTCTTAAAGTCCAATTGGATTGATTTAAACAACCTTGGATGTTTTAATGATGGTGTTTTATTATAGAAAGTCATTGGAAACCCAAGATCGACTCATCGAACATGGTCTTTACAAGTGAAAACAGTACATTTTAAACATGCAGAGAATGTTAGAAATGGTCTCAAGCTCTGTAACTGCTTTGAAACCTGAGATTTATACGCTTTTTTATATTTAAATATATAACATACCGCATAAACACATGCTGCACACACACACACACACACACACCGGCGGTATTTGTCAGGATTTGACAGACAGTGTGATAGTGTGTCTGCTGATCTGTCTGCAGCATCCCCCATCCTGTCACACACATATCTACCGCTGGTATCAGAGGGGTCTCAGCGTTTATACTTTGAGATCAGGAGCATGACATGAGAGGCTTCCCCAGAGACCGAGAGGCTGCTGGGTGAACGGAGGCAGGATTGATTCAGGGAAGAAGCAAAGAAAAGGAGGAGGTAGAGGGAGGATGGGAGATGGAGGATGTCAAGACACCTCTGATTCCAAAAACACATACAGTCGTTTAATATACAGCTCGGGATTTTAATGGCTTTTCCCGCTTGCTGCCGCTTTGTTTTTATCTAAATCATCGCCAAGGTTCCATCAACGGATGCTTTAAAAGCCCATTTTTCTGACAGCAGCACTCTCTGGCGTTGTTTAATATTCACGTTTTAACAGATTTGTTTGTTGTGTTTCCTCACAGTGCAACAAAAAGACAATTTATCTATTAATCTTGATCTTGTTTTCAGACTTCAACCCCTATTTCCCAGCTGATTCTCATGTTTTACTGCACGCCTTTGATGATGTTTTTTACTTGCTTTCTTTGAGGTGTTTTTGTTGCTTTTGAGACAGACCTTCATAATTTCCTTCGTACACGACGTTTAATGTAAGATTCATCTTGTTTTAAATGTGGAGCGACTCATTTATGATGCACACCTGACTGTTTGATGGTCGAAATCTGATGAAGATCAGTGAGGATTTGCAAGCATACAGTGTTTATGAAACAATTTTGACTTCTGGGCGTGTTTTGAGCAGTAATTGTTCGGTTTATTTGAGCTGTTGGAATGCCTTTTAATGTGAGACATCTGCACTAGAAGAGCTGAGCTTCATTGACAATGACTCTAATGATCCTAAAACAATGTGCAGCTGAAAACAATTCTTGAATGAAAACGGTATTTCAGTCAGAGAGGTGAGAATGGCTGCGTTAATGGGATTAGAACTGCACTGTGCTCAATTTATCAGGACAGCAGGTAAACACAGACGAAGGTTGGAGTTTCTATCAAGGACAAACAAACAACTTTATTTAATGCTTAGTAGCTTTAAAATGGCAAAACTGTGATTAATGACTTCTACTGAAACCATTACAGTCATACATTGCTTGACTTATTTACCTCCATCGGAATCGAAACTGTTCCAAAAGGGATGTTAATCGATTAACTGTCATTACTAGATTAACCGATAAGGAAGAAAAAGAAGGTCATGTATGTCAGAGAACGTATTTTAGATTAGCTGTAGTATTTGATTGTTCCACTACTTGGAGACTCTTGCTGTTTAGTGGGTAATGCCTTCCAGTCAGAATTTGCAAACTGGAGTCGACTTGAGCAGCGTGTTTTTAACTGAGGGGCTAGTTTTACCTGTTTGAGGTGAAAATGAGCTTTATTAGCACGTGAAGCAATGACTGCTTGATTTAGTTTGTTTTATTGATTAAGCAATTATTGATTGAGTTGGGAAAACTATTTAAAAGCTGTATATCTACAACCAAACTCCAAAAACTAAAAAGATTTGATGAGCATACACTATCGTTCAAAACTTTGGGGTCACTTAGAAATGTCCTTATTTTTGAAAGAAAAGCAGTTTTTTTCAATTAAGATAACATTAAATGAATGATAAATCCAGTGTAGACATTGTTAATGTGGTAAATGACTATTCTAGCTGGAAACAGCTGATTTTTAATGGAATATCTCCATAGAGGTACAGAGGAACATTTCCAGCAACCATCACTCCTGTCTTCTAATGCTACATTGTGTTAGCTAATGGTGTTGAAAGGATCATTGATGATTAGAAAACCCTTGTGCAGTTATGTTAGCACATGGATAAAAGTGGGAGTTTTCATGGAAAACATGGAATTGTCTTTTGAACGGTAGTGTATGTTGGAAGAGACTTTTGTTGGTCTCAGAATGACAGTTCTGTAGGAAAGATGAGTTTTCTTGCTGAAGTTCTGTCTGGGTTCATATATTGTGAAAGATCAAAGACCTGCTGCTGTGTGCAGCTATAGAAAAGGTTGAAAACATTCAGTTTACTGCAGCCAGTCGAAGTCAGATACACCTCCAGGGACACCATTTAATCACTTTGTCAGAGTCACAGGTGCTCTTTCACGAGTCGTACTGTAATCACAGGGTGCAGCTCGATGTAGAGAATAAACCCAGAGCCTCAAAAGAAAGACACCTCAGGCCGAGCGTTCACCCACGTCTCAACGCAAACGGAACAAAACAGCGTCGGTTCATGCAGACGGCAGCAGAGATCCCACACAAAGAGCAGCAGATATGATTTACCGGCTGATTCTCGGCAGTCGATCCAATTTGAAAACATCCCAGCAGCCTGTCGAGTTTAAATCCAACACAGCTGTTGGCGCAGTTTATTTCTGCAGCCGACCCGAGGCCTCACATCATTAAGCAGCAGAAACACACTCGTCTGCAGGGAAACACATGCAAACGGCCTTAAAATGGAAACACATGCAGGCTTTTCGCTGCGGCGTCTCGGCCTGTCACCCCTCAGTGAACAGTAAAGTGTAGCCGAGTGTGTTTGTGGATACTCGAAGTGAATTAAAGCCATGGAGTCCATCAAAACAAGCTCCTCTGAACTGTCGTCTCTGCATTTGTTTCTGGTTTCTGGTTAAATTGGTCACCTCAAACTGAGGAGTGTTGACATTTCTGGACCTAAAACAAATATTTAATTATAGCTTAATGTTTATTTTGTGCAAAATGACTGCATTACCCTTCTCTAGAAGACTTTTTTTTGTAATTAATAGTTTATTATTTTAGAAGACTTTAGAAAAAAAAGATATAGCACAATGGTCTTTTTTTTATTCAACAGCAAGACTTTTTGTACCTTCAAACCTTAAATCTCAAAGGTTTAGAATGAGTAGAACAAGATCCGGCCTTAATCTTTCTACGACAGGGGTTTAAACTTGGTCTTGTCTTTGTTCTAGCTGTTAGTTCTTTGGGTTCTACTCAGTCTGGCTCCAGATCTCTAGTCGTTTTCCTTCTTCCTTTTGTCTGTTTTCCCTCTTCTTTTGATTTGCAATTATTAGTTTCACTTCTATCCTGTCTCTCTAAACACTTTCTTTCCTTTTAGCTGCTTGGTTCTCCACATGTTCCTCAACAGATTCTGCTTTATGATTTTACGTTTTTGAATCCCGTCTCCATGTTCACGAGTCTACCAGTCTTTACGGCTTCATTTTTTCTTGACTATGTGTTGGGGTTTTCATGGGTTATTTCTTCAATTTGGACCTATTTTGCCCTGAATCACCGTCCACCCTTTGTTTGTTTACTTGTTTTTCTCTCACTATGTTTCTATATTTCTGGTTTCTAGGAAAATTAATGACCTCAAACTGAGGAGTGTTGACATTTCTGGACCTAAACCAAGTATTTATTAATTAATTTTGCTCTTTTTATGGTTTAAAGCAGCAGAAACTCTGTTGAACGATTAGATTTTCTATCAAATTAAGCAAGAAAACATTTACAATGAACAAATACCTGCCAAAACTAAATGTTTTCAGCTTTCTATTTGGGTCTTTCTTGAACTATAACATACAAAATCTTATTTTAAGGGTGTCTCACCAGCCAACCGGACCTTTATTTGTGTGGAATACAGCTATATTTGTTCCTAAATATACTTGATGAAGTACTTTAGCAGAATCTAAATGTAAGAGGAGGATTTCATGTCCAAACATTTCATGCCATCACGCTCTGACAGCTCCGGTTCAAATGTGAAGCTCTTTATGGGCTTTTATTTTGGTCGTGGAAGCTCAACGGAGCTGAAACGTGCAGCCGGAGGTTGAATTTACATAAATCATTTATGCGAGAGGCTCATTTCCATTTTACTGCCCATGTGTGTGTGTGTGAACATGTGAGCAAATAAGGTCAAAATCTCAACATTTCTACGTTTATTCTCATTAAATCCAAAACGGGTCAATGCATGCAAACAGTGAACAGCTTGGAATCAATATGCAAACACTTACAGCAACAAACATGCATGTAAATTCAGACAACCACAAAATAACAGCAGCAGCAGAACTGGTTAGAAGGAGACTCGGAGTTCTGATCGATAGTATTGATCGGCTCCGAAGGCCGGCACTGTGAGGTAATCAGGGTTATGGCTGCACGGATGGAGGGAAGAATGAATTAGAGGCTGAAGGAAAGGAAAGGAGGAAGCAGAAATAATGTTAGTAAGGACAGGAAATTAAGAAAAAATATCAGGATCTGTGTAATAAATCACTTTGGAGGCTGCAGTTATTGAAACATCTCAGCTAACTATTGGTTCTCTCACCTTATCGTCCTCTAGGAGTAAGAAAAAGACAATAAATGGGATAAAAATCCAACCACAAAGTGTTGGAAAGGACTCTGCAATTGGATAGAAATTGAGCTGATTTACTTGATTTCATCATACAGTTAAAAATGTAGACTACTCAGTTAATTTTAGTCATCTTCAACCTGTTAGAATGTCAATAATAGGTTTGTTTTTATTGTATTCAAACACCCACTGCTTTTAGTGCTTTTAGATGTACTACGTGTTGTAGCTCCAGACCTCATTATATTCAGTTTCAGCTTTTGAAATTTGTTCCACAACTTCCTGTCTTCGTCTTAGCCCTTCTTCTTGTAGTTGTTCTGTTTCAAGACTTTAAATTTGGTGTATCTGTAGGACTTTGTCATTGTTCTAGCTCTGCAATAGTTTGATTTGTTTGGTTTCTACTCAGCCTGGCTCTAGATCTCCAGTCGTTTTCCTTCCTCTTTTGACTTGCAATTATTAGTTTCCCTTCTGTCCTGGTTCTCCTCATGTTTCTCAACAGATTCAGCTTTGTGATTTTAGTTGTTTGAATCCTATCTCCATGTTTACTCGTGTAAAATCCCTTGTGGCTTCTCACTGTCTGGACTATGTTGGATTTTTAGGGATTATTTCTTCACTTTTTGACCTATTTTGACCTAAATCACCAGCCACTCTTTGTTTATTCAACTGTTAACCCCCCAGTAAATGTCAAGGTTTATCCTTTTTGCTGCAATCTTTTTGATGTTTTTAACTTTTAGTTCTCATTGCACTTAGTTGTTCCTAACATTGTATGATTGTTAGCCTTAGTTGTTGTTCTAGTCTTTCTAGCCACAGTTGTTTGGTCATTTGTTTTGGATTTACATACTTTTTGTAGCTTCAGACCTTAAATCAAAAAGTTTAGAATGAGTGGAACAAGACCTAGACAAAGGTTTTAAATTTGTCTTTGTTCAAGCTGTGATTTCTTTGGTTTCTGCTCAGCCTGGCTCCAGATCTCTAGTTGTTTTCCTTCCTCCTTTTGTCTGTTTTCCCTCCTTTTTTGATTGCGATTATTAGTTTCACTTCTGTCTTGTCTCTCTAACCAGTTTCTGTCCTTTTACCCGCCTGGTTCTTCTCATGTTCCTCAACAGATTCTGCTTTGTGATTTTACTTTTTTGAATCCCATCTCCATGTTTACTCATCTACCAGCCCTTGTAGCTTCATGTTTTCTGGACCATGTTGGGTTTTCATGGATGTTTTCATCACTTTTGCACCTATTTTACCCTGAATCACCATCCACACTTTGTTCACTTATTAATCTCCCAGTCCTTCAGTCTCGTTGGTGTTTTCACTCTTTACTTCTTGACCTTCTAGCATTTTAGCCCTAGTTGTTGTAGTCTTTTTAACTGCAGTCATTTGGTCTTTTTGTTGGGTCTATAGCAAGACTTTTTGTAGCTCCAGACCTTAAATCCAGAGGTTTAGAATGAGTAGAGCAAGACCTAGACTTATTTTTTTCTGTTAAGGGTTTTAATCTGGTCTTGTCTTTGTCCTAGCTGTGAATTCTTTGGTTTCTACTCTAGATCTTGTAGTAATTGCTGTCCTTGAGTCATTTTATTGTCCTAATCTTGACATTTCCTCACTGCTGCCGGTCCTGTAGCCGTCGTATCTGCAGGTCTGTCAGTATTTCCCGGTTCTCGGCCTCGTCTTTAAGCCATGTTGACCTTTTTCCCGCCGCTCCGTAGGGTTTGTGATGGCGTTCAGATGGAGGCAGATTGCTGCAGTGTTGGACTGATCCGCCGACCTTCCACCTCTGGAAATGGTTTCCAGCTGAAAGACATTTTCTCTGCAACATGGAACCAATTTCTCTTCCTTCCTGTTCGGGGTTTTCTCAGAGACAGAAAGTCGACCTGATCTGTGGCTTTATTCTGAAATCATTCACGTGTTCTTAAGACTGACGAGTTTCTGAATAATAATTTCTTTGATGAATCTTGAACCACTCGACCTCTAAAGAAGCAAACATGAGAGTAAACAAAGAGCAGGAAAACAAAGATAATAGAAGGGAAGAGGGGCGAAGATTAAAGGAACTCTGAGGAATCTATGGCTTTCTAGTGAAAAGCATCATCTTCTCTGCCTCCTCCTCCCTCGATGATATTTCTTTTCATCCTGATCTTTCTTTTCATCCTGCAGCTTTTAGCCGCCATGTTTTATTTCTCCAGGAAGAGAATCTGTGATCAAAGACCAATAAAAACTGCTCTGACACCATTTTTCATTTCACACTGCAGATTTTATCCTGGAGGAAAACCTCGTTCCTCCATCTGAGATCAAACTGATCGACCGGATCGTATTGATTATCGGTGATTATTGCAGGAACTCATTATTGCGTTCTGTGTTTGTGCTGCTGTAGCCCACAGTAGACTACTAGACAAAGAAATAAACTAGAGTAGAAAAAAACTGACACTTGAAACTCTGGCAAAAATAAATAGTTATTATATACAAAAGGAGTTAAAGTCTTTAAATAGAACTAAGTACAGTGAAGTTAAAAAAGCATTAAAATACATGGTAAATTTGATTTGCCAGGACTGTGTGCTTTGAGTAAAAACTTGAGTGCACAACCAATAGTTGATGTGAACGTACTTCACATCAGCCAATCAGATTGTTTGTCCCGCCCGGGTTTGGTTGCTCTGAAACCAAGTTTTTGTTGCGCACAAACAAAAGGGCAGGCGGGAAGAGGGAGAGTCGTAACCGTGGGAGAGATATACTGTTCATCGTTGGTACAAAAGTTAAACATAAGAACAACAAATATCCACGTTCCAGAGTGAAACATAAGAGCCGGGGGAGGCTATTTCTTCGGTTATTGTCTGACGCTTTGCTTCGGTGAGTTGAAATCGGCATATAATCGCGCTAGCCGCTATGCTAATTTTTTACCATTGTTAGTTACCTTCGCTTATGCTAAACATGTTAGCATTCTGACGCGCATTCGTTTGGTAGTTAAAAGAAGATGAAACGCGGTGTATTCATGTTTTATAAGTTCATATTTTAAGGTGAACAATTACTACTGTGTGTTTGTGTGTTGTGTATTGTTGCACAAGGTTAATTTTCCTGAAGTGTGTAAGTTCAGTATGTCGACCTGTAACTTGGAAAACTGGTTAAAACCGGTCATGACATGTTTGAACTGAATGTGTGAAATAGTACTATGTTTGACAAGATGAGAAATGAGATGAGAGATGATTTACAGTTACTTTGTTCAAACTCAAATGTAATTGAATTCTGACCTTGCCCATAGGTCAGGTTTTTTAGTTGGATTCCAACACCAGATTGCACTAGTTTGAGAGCTGAAGTTTCCTACATTCTGCTGGGGATTCCTGGAACTGTGCTGCAGGTGTGTAACACACAACCCACCTGAACGAACAATTAAACTATTTGGACTGAGGACAAAAGACTAAAACTTAGATTGGACGTGATCTACTACATTATTTGTGTTTCTGTAAAGGGTGATTTTGTACTAGAAGCAGCTGCAAGTTTTATTTGTTATATTTCGATACAAACTGTGTTTTCTAGTTGCATTGTCTGTGTCATATTTCACTAGAGTTATTCAGCATCTGGGCTCCTGTTGTACCTTTAAATCTTCTGATTCTGGTCCCATTTCCTATTACCTGTCTAATTTCTTATTCCTCTTATACTGGTTACACTGCGAATATGCAATAAAAAATTCATCAAGAGGTTAAAAATGAGACTAGTCTGTTAGTTTTAGCCACATTCAAGAGTAAATAGCTAAAAGGTTTGTTTTTATCGTGTTCAAATTACACTAAAAAGTCATTAAGTACAAGAAAAAACTAATTTCTTCATTTAGACCAACCTTTTAAGTTAAAAACTTGATTGTAAAGTTGTGTTGACAAAATAATCTTGATAATTCCACCAGTTTAATATTTTTGTGTAATTTAAACTGAAATTTCTGCATTTATTGATATTAAACAACATTCAAGTTGTAGTTAAAAATAACTTGATATTTTGTCTCCGATTTGAGTTCCAAAAAGCCTTAAAAAAAAAAAAAATCAACAGTTTTCAGCTGTCATTTTTTGAGCAATTTACTTTTATTTGAAAGATTTTCCATTTTTTCCCCAAATAATAACTAGTAAACTCACAAAAGCATATATGTACTCTAAATTAAGTGTATCTTTACAAATACTAAGTGATTTTTTTTTTTACAATATTTGACCATACAGTTGCACAATTTATTTGTATGTATTTATTTAAGTGTTTGTTTGTTTAATTATTTATTATTGCTACATCTGAAGTCCAACAAACAGCAAAACAATCAAAACAAAAAATGTTAATATTATTTATGATATTATTTATAACATATAAATCTATTACTAACATTTTTTTTCTCCTGTAATTTTACAGAGAAGCATTAGTTTGATCTTTCAAATAAAAGTGAATACCTGTGAAGTAATGCTTGTTTTTGATTATTTAAATAGACATATTTTAATTCGACAGTCAAATGTTATAGAAGAAGAAATTATAATTAGTTAAAGTTCAGACTGTTGTAAAATAACTATAACCTGTTCAAATAATTAAAGTTAAAAAATGTATAATAATAATAATAATAATAATAATAATAATAATAATGATAACAAAAATAATAACACTAATAAAAATGCCTTTTTTTTTACAATGAAACAGTTTTAAGTTGTTCAACTTAAAAATGTTGGTTCTGGTGCTGCTTTTAAATTGATAAATAAAGTAAATTATTGAGTTATTTTTTTCTGTGATTTTACTCATTTGCAATTTCACAAAAGCAAGACAAAAAAATGTAAAATAACAGTTAAAATAACCTTAAAATTTTCAATGTAATGACAGTTAAAAATTGTAAATAAAAACAAAAAAGAAGAACAAGTAAAATTGATTAATAGTTAAAAATGGTTTAAAAATACATAAATAAAACTGATAAATTGTTAAGAAATGGTTTAAAAAACAAATAAATAAAATTGACAAATTGTTTAAAAATGGTTTAAAAATAAGTAGATATAGTTGATGAATTCAATAATAAAACATTTACTGAATCAAATTTAAAAATGAAATATATGAGCTAAATAAATTAATAAAATAGTAATTTTTTCTTAAGTGTATATTTGGAGAACTGTTTTCCTTTGAGTTTTTGCATTACAACAGCAGATTCCAGACATTTTAATCCTCCACAAATATAAAAATATTATTTTTCTGCCTTGTTTTTTGACATAAGTGTAAAAAACAAAATGCAGCAAATTTAAATAAAACCTTCATATCGACTGAGATTAAAGCTTAAAGTGAAAATAACCTAAAAAACCCTCAACTTGTATCTTGATCTAATAAATATTCTGACCTTTAACCTTTACTGAAACAGAAACTGAAGTAAATTCCAGTTTTCTCAACAGATCATTAATAATGAATGTGCTGTTCTGATCTGACGCTTAATTAACGTCCTTCTCTGACAGCTGCTCGTTCTAATTGGCTGATTGTGTCTGACAGCGAAGGTCTCCGTTAACTCGCCGTTTATTGGAGGTTTTAACCTGCAAACAGAATATTATGGGATTTGTCTCCAGGGACGACGTGTCACGACCGAGTCTGGAAGCAGTTTGACAAGAAGCCCAACAGAAAAACACACACAGATGAATCCTTTTCTCTTCGTTTAAACTGAATTATTCATGATTTATTCTCGTTATTCTGTCATTTTCTGAACATATTTCCACAACAACAAGCAGAACCTGCCTCCCCGTGACAGAAATACGTCATAAAATCAAAGAAATGTACCAAGATACTGATAGAAACATCTAAAAGAGGCAGAATTATTTATTAACTTTCACTCTTCTGAAATGTTTTCATTAGAATCTACAGTAGTCCAGTTGATTGTTTCCATGGCAACACTGAACAAATGTCAGAATTCTATAAAATACCAGAATTATGACTTTAATAAGATACTTAAAATGCTGAAATACTGATAAAACATTTTTTAAAAATCTGCAAATTTTATTTTTTTTATTTATTTATTTTTTTCTTCTTTTTTTGTCTGCATTTGTTCTCATTGTTTAACTCCACAAAAGGGGAGTCAACATTTTATGAGATTGATGCATATTTTAGTCTTGCAGCCAAATATTTTAATATTTAGTGCATGTGTGTGACCATCACCGGCCCTCCCTGAAAGCTAAGCAGATATTCTTTATTAGAATTCCCTATTATGAGCCAGGGAGGGCAGTGCTACACCTCAGTGATGTGTGGGGGAAACAAAGACTGGACAGGACGAACAGGACGAACAGGATGAACAGGGATAGAAAATAACAGGCGTTGCTATTGCAATTAAAGATTGTAAGGTGGTGTGTTATGCCCAACTACTAATTGCCCATCAATAAAAAAAAAAAAAAAAATAAATAAATAAAAATTTGAAAAAAGAAAAGAAAACCAAACCAACACAAAAGAAAAAGAGATTCAATAATAAATGAACAAATGGTACTGAGCACCATAATTGTGGGTGTCTTGATAGTATAGAATAGAATAGAACAGGCCAGAAGAGGATACTAGTGCGAGAGAGAATGAGTTTAGGGTAGAGACTGGAGAAATTCTCAGCACATTCTGGCGGGACCCATCAATCGCTGAAATGGGACTCGGCAGTAGCTGGCAAGACCTGATCAAACATGCAAGTGTGAAGAACCCCGAAGCCCAGAACAGCAGTCACGGCAAGGCAGGGCCAAGTCAACAGGGCATCCCTCCCCCCGGGCCGTAGGAGCCACAGGGCGGCACCCCCAGAGAGCCACCGGGGCCACCGTGAACGACGCGAACCCGGAGAACAAGAGGGAGCAGCTACTGACACCAAATCTGCAAATTTTAAACAATTATTTCATCTCTGATTGCCTGAAATTTTTATAGCATAAAATCTGGATATTTATAAAGATATTTGTGAAATTTTAGCTCCATATATTAAATCCTTTTTGAGATTTAAAAAAAAAAAAAATTGCCCGTCTTATTAATTTACTTTCCAATTTTAACATTGCTCAAGAGTGTGTAGAACTAAATATTTAAATGAGCTTCAGTTTGCTTAGTTTTTACATTTTTTATGCTGAATTGGCTCAAATCTTTTTAGTGTAAGCTTTAAAAAATTCATTTTTTTTAACAGTTTGCTGCTATTTTACAGATTTCCTCTGTTTTATTGAAATTATAAATAATATCCAGTAAAATCACAAACAAATATGTATATATACTTTAAAAATATGTAGTTTTTTTAGAAATGATAAATCACTTTTTAAACTTATTGAACTCTAAAATTAAAAGTTTTATTTTTGTTTATATTTAAATTAGCAAACAATTATCATTATCATTCATTCATTATTTTACAGATTATTGCTGTTATTTGAAAACAAAACAATTATTAACAATTATTTAAATTTTTTAAAATTTTTGACAGAAAAGTACATATAATAAATAACAAAAATAATAATAATAATAATAATAATAATACTTATTAATATTGAGATTCTCATTTTACTAATTAATTACTGATATCTTATTAAATCACAAGGAGCATGTTAACTGTACAAAAAACCGCTGTAAATAATGTCTAAAAAATATTTTTACAAATATGAATTAGTTCTTTTACGTTTGTTTTTTTTTACTCTGTTTGCAAACATTTTCATTATTTCACATTTCATATTATTTGAAAAAATATATAGAATCAGTGAAAAAATAACGATTAAAAATAGTTTGTTTTTCAAATTTTTAAAAATATTTTTTAATTAAACAAAGGAGACTAAAATGACAACAATGTAAATTGTTTCCACATAAAAAATAATCTGTATTTTTTATAAATAATAATTTGTTCTTTCCCGAAGTCTGACTGTAAAATTACACAGTATGTTAAAAAAACATAATAATGATAATATTAGTTTATATAATAGTATTCTAACATTTTTATTTATTTATTCAATTTATTTTATTTCATTTTATTTATATTTTTGACACACTTCCTGCCAGATCTCTGCAGTTTGTTTATTATCAATATTATATTTATTATTATTACAGTTTCCTGTTTGTTCTGTGACAAATTAAAGATCACAGACCTTAAACGAAGCAGTAAAACGTCTAAAACCAAATGTTAAACTTGACTTTTTTGTGTTTTCGTCTCTGAAAAAAGAAATCAGCTGAATCAAGCCTCACTTTATGAAGTCTAAAGGGTTCATAAAGATGTTAATTATCAAATTTACCTCATGTTTGTTTTATTTAAACCAACAGAAATAATAAAAGAACAGAAAAGATCCAAACATCTGCTGCCGTTAATTGAATTTGTGTCGTTAAAAGAAGCGGCTGATTGGCTGTGATGACGGTAATTAGCAGGAACTCAGCGAGGCACTAATTAAAGCCGCCCGGTGTTAATAGTCACACAGTTTGTTTTCTAAAATCAGGTTTTACTGAATGAACGATGAGATGCTGAGAGAAAAAATATAAATATATTAAAGAGACGCGAGAGAGATTAATGAAGAATCTCTGCTCTAACTGAAATGAAACTGTTTTAATGTACTTTAATCAACTTAAAATGAATTATTTTACAGATATTTTATTTGAATGAAAATTATGAAAAATATTTATTTTATATATACAGTAAATAATTTATTAATTTTAAGTCACATTATTAAGTTAAATTAGCTTCATGTAATCTTTAATTTACTGTTATTTCACAAGAATCTTGAAGGATATTTTTACAAATTTGTTCATATTAATCACTTTAACGTTGAATTAAATTACAGGAAAAGTTAACTGTAAAATAAATGAATAAAACTTAACATCAAAATCAAAAATCTGTATTTTTAGAAAAAATAATTTATTCTTTCGCACAGTTTTACTGTATTTTAATCCGCTAAAACTGCAATATTTCCCAGATTTGTTTCAATTTATTTTGAAAGAAAACTAAATTGATTGAAGAATAAATATCATTTTTTAACTATTATTTCAGTAAAATTACAGATATCCAGATAAATTGTATTTATTTACATCTAACCTGCATTTAAAAAAAAATTATTATTAGAAATCATTGATTTATCAACAAAAAGACCAACAAATCTCTAATTTCTGCTTTTCAAATTGGAGAATTTGCACATTTTAATGATAATAAATCAAATGTCCTTTAATTTTACAGCAAATTTTACTGTAAATGTTTGGAAGATGTTTCCCAAAAACCAATGAAAAGGAAGTTTAGAACGTCTAAAGAGGATCTAAATTCTGCAGGAAGAAACAAAAACTTCATGTTTAATTCAATTTTTAGAATTTTTTCTTTTCACTTAAATTAGAAAAGGTGGGATTTTTAAGGAGACATCCTGAAATGATGAAGAGAAAAGAAATCACTGATTTATCAACAAAAAGACCCACAAAATCTCTGGTTTCTGATTCTTAAATTGGAGAATTTGTAAATTTTAGTGGTAATAAATCAAATGTCTTTTAGTCTTTGGACTGTTGGACAAACAAAATAAGACAATTCAATTGAGCATTTTTCTGTTTCTGTCATTTTATTGACCAAATTAGATAAATTACTGTTGGTTCCAACTCGAAAACAAAATGAAAACGTCTAACTTTACAGCTTTTCAGTGATTTTTCTGCTTTTGCTGCAACTGAAAACTTCAGATTTTTCCTGGATTTTTTAGCAGAAAAGAGGTTTTTGCGTCCACTCTAGATATAATTTCTATGAATAAACACACCTGAGTGGTTTTATTCAGTTTAATTTGTGGCTCAGAGTTCATCCAGCGTTTCTTCAGAGCTTCTTCTCATCAGAAACGTCTGAACCAGTTATCAGACTAAAAAAAGACGCCCTCAGAGACTCTTTCTGTCCAGTTTGTTTCTCTTTCATGAGGGTTTTTTTTTTTTTTTTTAAACGTTTTCTTCTGAATCTTTTCACACCTGAAACTGTTGCATCAGGAAACAAGACGCAAAGATGACGACAGAAACTAGAAGATCGATTTTCATCAGGATAAAAGACTGAATGCAGAAAAACTACAAACACTGAATAAAACATGAAGCTTTCTCTTAAACTTGCAGGATTTAGACGCTTAGAACTTCCTCTTCTTGGGTTTTTGGTAAATATCTCATTCTGTAGTAAAATTATAAAGAAAATTGTATTTATTCCCATTAAAATGTGAAAACTCTCCAAGATTAGAAGCAGAAACCAGAGATTTTTTTGGTCTTTTTGCATAAAAATCAATGATTTCTTAATAATTTCAGGGTATTTCCGTGAAAAAAACAATTTTTTTTTCTAGTTTAAGAGGAAGAAAAACTATAAAAACTGAATTAAACATGAAGCTTTTGCTTCTTCCTGCAGGATTAAGAGCCTCTTTAGACATTCTGAACTTCCTCTTCTTTGGTTTTTGGGAAATATCTTCTAAACGTTTACAATTTTTCTGTAAAATCTAAATAAATTCAATATATTACCACTAAAATGTTCAAATTCCTCAGTTTAAGAATCAGAAATCAGAGATTTGTTGGTGTTTTTGCGTAAACATGAATGTTTTCGTAATGATTTCAGGATGTTTCCTAGGAATAAACATGCTTTTTTCTAAATTAAGTGGAAGAAAAACTGTAAAAATTTAATTAAACATGAAGGTTTTGCTTCTTCCTGCACATTTTCAATCTTATTTCGATGCTCTGATCTTTTAGCAAATATCTTCTGAACATTTACAATATTTTCGACAAAATTTGCAGTAAAATGAAATTAAATTCAATTTATTATTAAAATGTGCAAATTCTTCAATGTAAGAATCATAAATCAGAGAGTTGCTGTTTCTTGTTGATAAATCAATGATTTTTAATAATCAGGATTTTTCCATGAAAAAAATAATTAAATTGTGTGGAAGAAAAATTAAAATTGAAGGTTTTGCTTCTTCCTGCAGATTTTAGAGCCTCTTTCAATGTTCTAAACTTCCCCTTCTTTGGTTTTTGGGAAATATCTTATGAACATTTACAATTTTTGAACAAAATTTGCTGTAAAATCAAGATAAATTAGATTTATTTCTAGTAAAATGTTCAAATCCTTCAATTTAAGAATCAGAAAACGAGATTTGTTGGGGTTATTGCTGATAAATCAATGATTTCTGAATGATTTCAGGATATTTCCTAGAAAAAAAAACATGTTTTTTCCTAAATTAAATGTAAGAAAAACTAAAAATTTAATTAAACATGAAGTTTTTGCTTCTTTCTGCAGATTCTGGATCTTATTACAAAACATTAAAAATTTTTCTGACTAAATTTAGTTGTCAAATCTAAATAAATTCAAAATATTACCACTGAAATCTTCAAATTCTCCAATTTAAGAATCAGAAACCAGAGATTTGTTGGTCTTTTTGCTGAAACATTAATGATTTTTAATAATTTCATGATGCTTCCTGAGGAAAAAAACCCCAAAACATTGAACTTAGCGTGACAGAAAGAATTTTCCCCAATAAATTCCACAGTATTTGTAGTGTTTCATTAATAATTTACTCATTCTAAATAAATGTTGCATTTTTGGTTTTCTTGAGGTATAATCATTAAAATTAGAGTCCAGAATATCTAAAATTTCCATTTTCTTGAATATTAGCCTTGACCATTTATTAACCTTTACGGCATTATTCTATTTTTTTGATATGCTGTAGTGCATATTGGCCTTTTTTCTGTTTTTTCTGGTTATCTGGGCAGAAGAGAATCAGAAGTCAGTGAAACGAGGAGGTTTGGTTCTGAGATGCAGCAGCGACGGTTTGTGAATAAAAGTGATTGTGATACGATCAAACGGCAGGACGAGGCGGGACAAGGACACGCTGATGAAGTGACGGACTGAGAATACAGATAGAGCTGTCAGACGGTGATTTACTGATAGAGCCGGACGCTGGAGGGGAATCAATGAGCAGGAAACCAGGAGGAAGACAGAGCTGCAGCAGAGGATTCTGGGAGTTCTGCAGGTTAACGTGATGGAACCAGTTTATATGAGGAGGGAGTTCCAGTATTTAGTCATAGCCCTGATGATAGAGGTAAACAAGAGAAGCTGAAGATGCTGTAGATCCTGAAATCTGGAATTTATATAAAAGGTTTGATTTCTTGTGGGTCAGATCACTCTGCTTCTAACCCCCTCAGCTTCACCGTAGCTTTTATTTATTTGCACGACTGCCAGAAGTCGCCGACTTTATCCGGATGGATTTCAGTTCATCAGAGATCAGAATGGATGATAACTTCCCTACTGAACCTCCTGGGATGTTGAGGAGATGCACATGTGTAGGAATTATTAGCAGTCATGCTGGATCATTCTTTGGCCCGATAACTTTTGAATTTGGTGATCAAGTGCCGTTTTAACCCAACAAACCTTCATTCCAGTCGATTAGGTTGGAGGACTTCCTGTTTTAAAAAGACAACAGTATTGAACAAACTCAAAACCAAAAATTACTAGAACATTTGAATTCACAGCTGAAATCTTGTTTAAATTCAGGCTGTGAGGCCGTACAGAGGCTTTCTGATGTCTTTATTCCATCTGGGTTTAGTTTTAAACCTGATGCTTCGTCTCATCCTGCAGGACAAAATGCAGCTGTGAAGTTTTTAAAAAAGAAATGTTCATAAAAATCAAATGAAAGAGCCAAAAAAAGAACATCTGCTGGGCTTCAAAGTCAACTCCAGGTCCTCGTTTTTTCAGACTTTCCAGGAACGACGGCGAACAACCCGCCGCTCTGATCGGGATGAAAGTGTTTTTACATCAAAGATGAGACGCCGCAACCGTTCAGCGCCGTCGGAGCCTCTCACAGGATTAAACACATCTTAAAACATGAAAACAAAGAACAGAACGAGTCGCGGCGGCTCTGATAGCGGTGATGAGTTATCGGGAGGAAAATACGAGCCTTTGGGTTGGAGGTTAAAGTCTCCGAGTCACGTTCCCTGATGGGAAGAGATGGAACTGACAGAAATAATGACCAACACGAATAAATATATAAACCGAGAGATAAATAAACAGAAGCAGGAGTTCCAGTCAGAAAGAGGAAAGAGAGGGCATTACAGGTTTCACTGCACCTGTAAACTCAACTGTTTTAGAGTTGTGTGAAAAAGACCAAATCAGAAATCCAAACATCGTCAGGAGAAACTGTCAAAATCTAAGCAATTTACGTATAAGCATAGAATTGCTAATCAGTTTCATTTGGTGCAAGATTTTTACACCATTTCTAGCATGAAAATGGATCAAAATCCACACAGAAGTCACAAAATAGGATTATTAAAGACAGTATAAAGTCCTTAAGAATCATTGTTTAGCGACCTTTAGCAAAGTCTCTGTAGGGAGGAGGTTGGGTTGGATGGACGGGTCAACAAAACATTGCGATATTCATCCTGATGTGTAGTTTTCATCCTGGATAAGCCATCTCATTTTAAAGAAATCCAAATATGTTAGCAAAAAGATAAATACCAGATACAGTTTCTTGGTAAAAAGAAAAAAAAAAGTGGGTCGGCAGGTAGGTTTTTTTTGAAAAAAATATCTTGCAAAGTGTTTGATATAGCTAAAGTTTCACAGGTACTATTTTAAATATTTATAATTGATGATAAAAAGTTTCAACCACATCAGAAATGGTTGAGAAGAAGGTCTGAGATGGAATAAATCAGGGTGGAGACCAAAAAACGCTCAATTAGCTGATGATCTTCTATAGTTTTGACCAAAGTTTCGTCATGAACTGTTGGTGCATTTATGTTGTAGGTTACCCCCATTGTTGGAAAGTTGTTTTCTGATGATATTCCACCATAATCATAGCCAGATTTACCTGCTACATTTGGACAAAATCAACATCCGTGACTCCCTTACTTGAGTAAATACGGCTCAACCCAGGACACACCCTTAGCTCCGGTTGTAGTGCGAATACTCAAGCAAATTACCAAATAATCAGGTTGCTGACATGGAATGATTACAAGTCTCTGGGGCCTGTGGCTGTCGGGTTATGGTGATTGTTTCTGATGTCACATTATGAGAGCTGCTGATTTATTTTATTTTCTTGTGATTTTTTGTGTCTTGTATTGGATGCGGCACCTCCCCCAGTGGAATCCATTACTGTTAGAAACCCACCTGAGTTCGGTTGTAGCTGGGTTTGTGTGATAGCAAGGGGTTTGTTTTGATGTTTTCCCATTTCATTGAGCTTTAATCTCATTTCTGACCATAGTTGTTTTGGTTAAGCAACCATTAGCAGAGTGCTTGTAGGGAGGTGGTTGGGTTGGACGGACGGGTCAACAAAACAATGCAAAATCTTATTTTGATCTTTAGATTTAATGTTGGATAAGCTCTTATGCCATTTTGTTTTTAAGAAGTCCAAATATACTAGCAAAGAGATATATTTAGGATACAGCATCTTGGTAATCGAAATGCTGACCTGCAACAGGATATGCCATTATAAAGACCTCCATCTAACTCATCTTTTTGCTGTTCCTGCAGCCTCAGATGCCTCCACATCTCCCTCCTCCTCGTCGTCCAGCCTCGGAGGTTTCGTGGACTTCACCTTCACCCAGGAGCCTCAGGATTCGGTGACCGTTCGCGGTGGTACGTTGCAGCTGGACTGTCAGGCTCAGTCGGACGTGGCAGCGGCCGGACCTCCCGCCATCACGTGGCGTAAGGACGGCGTGCTGCTGAGTGCCGTGGTGGACGAGCGACGGCGGCAGCTGGCTAACGGATCGCTGCTGGTGCAGAATGTGGTGCATTCGCGGCACCACCGGCCCGACGAGGGGGAATACCAGTGCCTCGCTACGCTGGACGGACTGGGCAGCATCGTGAGCCGGACGGCGAAGGTCACTGTGGCTGGTAAGGAACTACTCTACCTTCTTGTCAGTTAAATAGTCCTGATGAGACGATTCATGGGAACCCAACCAACACTTTGTTACACTTAACCCACCTGCCTCATGTTGTTTTTACCGCCAAAACTGCTCTGACCAATGAAAACATGGACATTGGATGTCTTTTGGGATGTCCTGTGGTGTTTTGGCACCAGGACATTGACCCTTTAGGTCTGTAAGTCATTGGGTTAAACCTCCATGGATCAGACTTGATCCAGCACCCTCTATAGATGATCAATCCAATCAGTTCTGGAGAGTTTGGAGGCCGAGTTAATCAATCAGTCAATCAGACTTTATGTGTAGCACTTTTCATGCAAATGAAATGGTGCAAATGTTAGGTCATAAATGAAAGACTCAATAAAACAGGAAGAGGAAAGGCAGTCATAGCTAAATGCAACGACACCAGAAACACCAGAGGCAGATCACATTCATAAAATCAAATATGACAATAATAATAATAAAAAGGGAAGTGATTAAAAGTAAACAAGACATACTAAAATGTATGTCAAAGTTCAGCAAAGCAAAATGAGAAAATAATGAAACATTACACGATAAAAGACACAAGAAATCAACTATAATAAGTAAGTTAGTATTCAAAATACTGTAATGACAAAATAATAAAAAATAGATGTTAAAAGATGGTTAAAATGTATGTCAAAATTATCTAAAGCAAAATAATAAAATATTGAAAAATGAGATGATAAAATAGACAAAAAATAAATAAATTATTGAAATAAATAATAACAATAATAATAACAATAACAACAACAATAATAGTAATAATAGATCAATGGAATCAATCAATTGCCAGACTAAAACGGCAGGTATTGAGTTTATAGCTGCTTCATTGTGGTCTTTTTTTCTGATATTTGGTTAAATCAAAAGGCCACTATAAAAAGAGCTGAAAAAATAGAAAAACTGGAAAAAAGATAAAGTAAAACCACCTTTTTTATTTAATTGATGGGAGCCCAAGTGATAAATTAAATCTAATTTCCAAGCTGGTGACCAGATTTTCACTCAGAAAACCAGAGTTTGTGTCCTGCAATCGAAAAAGACCATCAGTCCCAGGATTAAGTTCCACTTTCTGTCGCTTTCTGCTTCGGTTTTGGAAAATGTCACACTTTGTTGGACACTTTCACATGTTAGAAGCTCAGTTAAGGTTAGATCTTAAAACTACATTTGGAGTTTGGATGAATGTCCTGGTTTGGGTTAAAATGCAACTCTTTGACTACACATTTGAAGCGTCTCCTCCATTTTTCTGGGTTGATTAGAAACATATTTGATATTTGATATATTTCATTATCTGAGGAACTATTAAAGATAAAAACCTGAAATTTTCTCTCTTATTTCTCTTCATGTCATTGATTCAGAATTTGTAATATTGGACAGTAGATCAAATAATCTCTGCTTATGGTTGAGTTGAAATATGAAAAATAAATCCTGAAAAGTTCAATCTTTGAGCTCAAATTATCAAAAACCCTGATAATCCAAAAGTCCACTAATGATATTTTCTGAACCACATGTAGCTGCAGGTCACAATAATACAAAACTAAACATATAGAATACTTTAATATGAAATGAGAAAAATGGAAAGATGGTGATTTCAGTTGAACTTTCATAACTTTATTGAGCAGACTTGACAAATTGTAGCACAAAAACAAAACATCCTTTTTTTTTTTTGCATATTTCTACTGTGGTGCCCCTCAGGGCTCAACTTTTGGTCCTGTTCTTTTTAGTGTTTCAGAAGTTTGAGACAGCTTTTCTGTATAATATATACAGCAAATATTTTATAGCAGAGAAAGTGATATTTCTTCATTCATCGTGAATAAGTCTCAGCTGTATCTGAACACCTGAACCCTGAATGGTGTCTTTATACAACAGAACAGAGCTGCACTGCGTTCTTCGGCTTTATAAGTGAAAATCGATGCGTTTTCTACCAAACTGAATAAATGTTGAACATCAGTGAAAGAAGGAAACGTTAAATAAAGAGGAAAGGTTGTTTCTCATTCACAATAATGTTCCCACAACACCTTGACCTGTCCTTAACACACAGAGACGCTTAATATCTCTGAGCTTCCTCCATTCATTTCACTCCTCATATTTATTTAATAGAAGCAGAGTAATTCACCTGTAATGTAATTTGGTAAATGGAGTGTGGCTTCAGATCAATAAAGTTTATGGAAGACATTAATAGACGGAGCGGCTTTAAGTGCATCACTGTCATCAACGGGATGAAACGTTTCTTCACTTTACAACCAAAACCCGATCAATCAATCAATTATTCATCAGCGGAGCCACAAATAGAGACAAATTTACGCTCACGTCACAGAACATCCCATAACTGTCAACAGTGTTTGTTTTACAAATATTTCTACTACAAAAAAAGGCAAAAGTCAACTTTTACTTTATTTAGTAGCAGCTTGAAGCTTAATATTTAGATTCTTTATCCACAGGTTTTTTCTGACATTTAAATTGAGTCTGTTTTAACAACATCTGAGGAACTATTAAAGATAAAAACCTGAAATTTTCTCTGTTATTTCCCATCTTGTCATTGATTCGGAATCTGTAATGTAGAACAACTAGGTCAAATAATAACACAAGCAAACTAAAATAAGAAAATAGAAATGTGTTTTAGTTTCAGAGGAAGTTAAGGACTGAATTATGTCGTTTAAATGTGTATTTTTTTTGCATAATTTGAAGAAAAATTGTTAGAGAAACAGCAAAATTTGGAAAAATGTCCAAAATGAAAGTTTTTATGCTCACTTGAGGTTGTTTTGGGCAAAAAAATATGTAGTTTAAGGAGATGGAAAAAGCTTTTCTCAACAAGTTCTGACGTAGTTTAGCTGTTTTACCCACTTTCAGCAGGGTTTTTTTTGAACAGCAATATCTGAGAAACTTTTAAAGACAAAAACCTGAAAACTCCTCTGTTATTTCTCATAGTCATTTTTTCAAAATCTGTAATATTAGACAAATAGATGAGTTGAAATATGAAAAAAAATCATGAAAGGATCCATCTTTGAGCTCAAATTAACAAAAAGCACTGATAATTCAGAAGTCAGCTAGTGATATTTTCTGAACCACGTGTAGCTGAACGTCACAATAATACAAAACTAAACATGTAGAATACTTTAAATGTGAAATACTGTCAGGAAAATGGGAAGAAAGTGATTTTATTTGAACTTTCATAACTACAACAAAAAGTTGTAGCACAAAAACAAAATGTCATTTTTTTTTGCATATTTCAACTCACCCACAGTCAGAGATTGTTTGATCTACTGTCCAATATTTCAGATTCTGAATCAATGACATGATGAGAAATGAGAGAAAATCTCAGGTTTTTATCTTTAATAGTTTCTCAGATATTGTTGTTCAAACAGACTCGGATTTCCATGGATACCATTTTAAATATTCATAGTTTATGGGCAAAAACGTTTCTGAGCTGTTCGAGCAGAAGGACTCTGATGGTTTGAGATGGAAAAACACTTTCTAATATAAAGTACTTGATGATAAATATGAGATGCAGTTGTGTAGAAATCGGGCTGCTCTCAGTTGCTTTCGAGTGGCTCGTGTTCAGCTGGTGGATGGAAAGATAAAATATTCCGACCTGATCACTGCTGAGCCTCTGATAATGAGGTTGTAGATCCACGGCGAGTATCAGCTGGACGTCCCTTCGGCTTGCTCAGCCCTTTGAGTGTTTTGGTCTCTGGAGTGACTCTCCATCCTCCCAGTCAATTAGAGCCGTTAAAGAGACAGGAAGCCGGCAGCTGCAGGCTTCTGACTGGAACAGCACCTGTCCAGAAACACTTCTATCCAGCCGGATCCAGCCCGAGACAAAAAACTTAACAAAAATCAACAACAGCAGATGTAGTCCTGCAGCCAAACCAATGTCTAAACAACCACAAGATCACCTGAGATTCTGCGTTTATACCAACTTTATTCGGCTCAATCTGAAAAACAAAAGGAGGCATAATGAGAGGACTTTTTAGCTGCTTTATATTTTATATTTTGGATGTTTTTGAGTTAAAATATTGCACACACGGAACTGCATCTTCATAATACGTAATACTCTGTTCAAATGCAATAATGATGATCAGGCATTGTAGAAGAACATATTACCACTACATTTGTAAAATACAAATGTTTGATTTAATTCACTTTTTTTGCGATTCGTGTGTTATCTGTTATTTACCAGATATTGTTTGTAATTTAACAAAACAGTGAAATTGGTAAAATAACAATAAATTGTTTTTAAAGAAAGCTAAAATGAATTTGGAGCTGTAATAAAGAGCTCCAGTCATCCAAGTGGTAGAAAATAAAGGTGTTTTTGGTGAAAACTGGCTTGATTTTGAAAATATTTCTAATTTGTAAGTTGCAGGATTTAACAAAACTGTTAAAGTGCTGATTGAAGTTGAGGTTTTGTTCAAAATCAGTTTCTAACTGACTGCTTTGGGTTTGTTTTGGTTCATGATGGGGACTTTAATTGTCTTGATTTTTAGAGATATAAAACTGAGTTGGTAGAAAACGGGTAAAACAGCAAATAAAAATTGAACAAAACAAGGCAAAGGGTTGAATCTTTTTGGAAGCTACAAGACGAGAAGTTAAAGAAGTAAAGTTTTCATTCAGTAATCTCCTGTTTGATGCTATAAAAAAGAGAGCAGTGAGTCGTTGGTGTAACATCAGTAGGAAACAAGTAAAATGACGAATAAAAATTAAAACAAAGCAAAGGACTGAATCCTGTTGGTAAAGTAAAATTTTCAATGAGTAACTTCCTGTTTGATAAAAAGTGAGTAATTTCAGCTCGACAGACCCAGATCCTGTTCAGGAAAAATGGTCTGTTTATATCAAAAGGTCCAAGAGAGTGAGAATAATGAGATAAATGACTCATTAAGATGTCATTTGTTACTCAGAGTGGAGCTATTTCTGCTCTGTGGTTCTTTCTAAGGCCAGGTGGGGATTTATCAACTCTCTTATTTCCCTCTATCATACTCTAAAAGTTGCACAGAAACCACCTTTTCAGCAGTTTTTGGATGTTTAAGCTGGATGTAAACCAGGTTTCTTATGGAGATTCTGGATGCGGGCCTGTTTAAAGTTGTCTGGGTTCAGGCCAGATGGAAGAAACTCATCCACGAAGCCGAGAAGCCAAAGAGGCAATGACTGTAAGAGGGAGAATATCAGATTTACAAGCAGTTTGATGGGAGTTAATGGGAATAAACAGATCTGGCAGATAAAAGTGGCCTTTCAGTCGACTTTGTGCTGCGTCTTACTGTTGATCACAGTGAGACTCTTATTGTTTGATCTCACCAAATACTGTTTACTGAGCCGATATCAAAGAATCCTCCTGAGACGCCGACGCCTTGCGTTCTGTCACAAATACAAACTGTGGAGCGTGGATGTAAATTCCAATCATACGGGCTGTGAAATCTGACATATTTACATGTTTCTACACATTCCTGCATAAAAGTACGCAGCAGATACAAGATGGAGCATTAAAAACAAGCCGTTGTAGCGTAATATTAGTACAAAAGGAGCTTTAGATGGCGTTATTTAGTGTTTCTGGGGGGAATTTTGAAGCTGAATGATATCAGAGCAGATTAGAAACACCCACAAGACAAATGTGAGCTTTATTGAAAACACGTGAAACAGACGGAGACAAGTTTGTGTCAAAACGCCCACGAGGTCGAGATGAGTCAGAAGTAAAACAGCATGATACGAGTCAAAACACATCAACAGGAGTGACGACGTCGAAAATATCCGGACGAGACGGAAAGCCGAACAGACGGAGACGACTTGGAGCCAAAACATGTCGAAATATGATACAAATCTGAGTCAAAACATCCAAAATTAGAGTCAATCTGTGGTAAAATAGCCACAAAATGAGTCTGACACGAGTCAAAATACAGAAACGATAGAACTTTATTAATCCTAAAAGATATTCTCGTGTCAGATATCGTTTGGAAAAGGACACAACATGAGATTAAATGCAGTGAAAAATAGAAAAGCAACAAAATTTAAGTATGATACATTACTAAAAAAGAAATAAAAATAAAGAATATAGAGCTAAAATAATACAAGAGGAACTAACTAATATTACAAATTAAATGTGACAATTGTACATAAAAATGAAAGATTGCATGTGAAAATTAAATGTTACGTATGATAATGAAATATGGCACTTTTAACTGAAATATTGCAAATTAAAATGAAATATTGCACGCTGAAAACAAAATATTACACAGGAAATTGAAAAATTACAAACAATAATAAAATACTGCACATGAGGAAAAAAAGTTACACATAATAATAAAAAATTGCAAAATATTGCAAATAAAATTGGAATATTAGCCACAATAAATAAATATTGGACTTTACAATAAAAACTTACTCATAAAAATAAAACCCTGAACATAAAAAATGAAATATTAGGTATTGAAATGAAAAATCACTATTGAAATTGCAATATTTCACATGATATTGAAATTTTACACATTAAACATAAAAAATATGTACACATAATAATGAAAAATTGCAACTAAAATTGAAATATTAGCGACAACAAATAATTATTGGACATTTAAATGAAAAAAAACACATTAAGCTGAAAAAATTAAGCACTAAAATCAAAAATCATAATTAAACTAATTTTGCACATGAAAATAAAAGAAAATACACATGTAATGAAAAATTGAAAAATAATGCAAATACAGTTGGAATATTAGCCACAATAAATAAATATTGGACTGTGAAAATGAAAAGATATGCATGAAAATAGAAAATCACAAATAAAATTGTAATATTGCATGTTGAAATGAAATATTTCACATGAAATAACAAAAAACACATATTTTAGTGAAAAATTGCAACTAAACGTGGAATATTAACCACAATAAATAAATATAGTGCTATAAAATGAAAAGTTGCGCAAAAAAAATGTTACACACAAAAAATAAATATTGCACATTAAACTGAAAAATTAAGCATTGAAATGAAAAATCGCCAATAAAATTGTAATAATACACTCCAAATAAATGTGAAATATTCCACGAGATATTAAAACTGAACCTATTTAGAAAATTAATTTATTAAATAATCACAAATATCTGTGAAATAATTAGATTTTTGCTCAATTTAAATACAGTAAAAAAGTAATGGTGTCATTTTACAGTCAAACATCTGCATTAGAAGGCATTAGCATCAGTACAAATCCAGATGTAAGTTGTTCAGTTTTTCCTGCTTTTTTCTCCACATGTTTGTAATTTAACAAACAGGAAAAATCTGTGAAATAACAGGAAATTATTAAAGGAATTTCATCAAAAAACTGTTATATGTTCCTTTTTTTTTTTTTAACACAGAAATGACTCGGCTACATCCACACACATGCACACACGCGCACGCACGCACACACACACACACACACACACACACACACACACACACATACACATTACGAGGCAGAACGCTAACGAACAACAGAGGCTTAAAGAATTCAATTAGCAGCTGAAGCCGTGGGTCCGGAGACGACTGTAAACTGAATTAATTAGAAGCAGTGAGGAGAGAATTCAGCAGAAACGCGACTGAAGACGGAGATAAAGAAGAAAGACGAGGATCTGGAGCTGAGAGGAACTAAAGAGCCGTCAGATAGCAACAATAAATACAGGAAGGACTGGATTTAAACCTGCTTTTATTTATTTATTGTCTGGAACAACAACGAAGCTGAAGAGTTTGGTGAAATTTAGAGTCGTTTTCTTTTCTAATACTGACAATTCAAACTGAAAAATGCACATTTTAAGTTAAGACTAGTCGTGAATGTGAATAATATGCTTTCTTCTAGAGAAATCACTGATGATAATCATTTTTGGTGTTTTTATGGATGAAAACTCAAATTTGTCGGGCGCCCGTATAGCTCAACAGGTTAAGCGGGCGACCCATGTACAGAGGCTGGTCCCCGACGCAGCGGCCCGGGTTCGATTCCCGCTCCTGGCCCTTTGCTGCATGTCTTTCCCCGACTCTTCTCCCCATTTCCTGTCTGTCTCTCACTACACCTATCAAATAAAGCCAACAAAAGGCCATAAAAATAACTTTAAAAAAAAGAAAACTCAAATTTGTCGACAAGCTACTACAGATAATTGGTCGTTTCTCCAGAAAAACAGCTAATCAGTTCATTAATTCATGAATTTACGTGGAAAAATCCAAACTTATCAGTCGGTCCATTTAAACCCATCATAACTGCTGCTGGTTTGTTATTTTCTACCTAATTACTCTGTTCTACCATCGGCATAATTGAAAATTAGAGCACGCAGGATTTAAATAAAGGTTAAATGAAACCCATCAATCAATTAAATGAAGAAATGCATTGCAATCTGTCTTGAATGAGTACAACTAAAAAATGAACTCATTCAACACAATCTGTTCTTTTGGGGAAAATCTGCGAGAAAATGCAACTAAAATGGAAAAATTGGCATGTTAATAGTCATAAAATGCAACAAAAACAAAAGTAAACAGCTTCTTCTCTTGTTAGAATTCCATCATTTGTTGGTTTTCATTGATATCCAGCTGGCAGAAGACCCAGAACCCTATGGAAGGATTATGTATCTCACCAACCAGGAGATATCATGAAATTCTGCATGAATTTATCCGTTTTAACTGAAGAACAAAAGGCGTCATAATGAGAGGACTTTATAGCTGCTTATATTCTATTTTCAAAAATACAATGCAAAGCTAAAACATGGCTAGAATCAAAAGGTACTAATACTCATTCTACACATAATAATCTGTTCTTTTGGAGAAATGTGGAAAATCTGCAAGAAAGTGCAGCTAAAATGGAAAAATCAGCATGTTAGTATACATAAAATGCAACAAAAACCAATGTAAACACCCAAAGTGCCAGATTTAATGAGTCCCACTGAAAACCAAACAAGAAAACACAAACACTGCTAAGCTGTTAGCATAGTCCAGCCAGAGTCGTTTGGGTTCGACTTGTGCATTTACTAATGCACCTTTTAGCTCCGAAGGATGCATTTTTGTATTTTAATGTTCAGAAAGTCGACGTCCAACACTTTAACTGGGCAAAACCTCATATAAAAGAGACACAAAAGACTTATTTTTGTTGTTTTAGTGTTGATTTTGATACAGAATTATGCAAATGCAGATTTCAAACTACTTTCAAACAAATGTGAACAAAGAAAGACTGAAAAAGCTCCAATCTAATGTAAAATAATGTCTGATTCCTCTCTGATTGGCTGAACACTCGATTAATTCCAGTGTTTTTCTAGATGTTTGCTAATTACTGCACTAATGTTGACGATTGTTTAGCTGCTTGTTTCATGCTAAACCTCGAGAGTGCTGTTTTTTTTTTTCTCCAGCTATCATTGTTAAACTCCTGAGTTCACGGCGGTGAAACTAAAGACAAACTCGGTCCCCAATTAGCCGTCGACTCTCCGAGGATTTGGACAAAATCCCAATTAATGGCTGTCGGGGTTCAACCACCAGAAGTGGGACCATAATTGCCCCCAAGGCGAAGATCCGGAGCAGAAATGTCCCTTAGATCTGTCTGCTGGAGATGCCCGTTTGCTCAGATTTGCATTATATGGAGGGAGGAAACAGCAGCGAGGTGTTGTTGTTTGTTTGCTGACGAGGCTGGAGTGACTTCCTGCTGAGTTCAGGGTCGACGCTTGTCCTTTTCTTTCTGCCTCAGTCCCGGTGGTTTGACCCACTTTCTTCCCCTCTGACTCTCCGTCCTGCTGTTTCCTTCATTTTCCTCTTTTTATTCTGTGTGATCAGAACTTTATCTCTGGCTGAGGATTCCTGAGAACTCGGGTTTATCTCCTTCAGCCAACATGTTCTTAAATCATATCACACAGAGACGCCTCTCTGAACCAAATGTTCTGATACATATTACACATTTTTATTAAATCTAATGTAGTTTTTATGTTTTTTATTATTTTTATTTTATCTATTATTATTATTATTATATTTTGTTTCAATTTTTGTTTTATTAAATGCAATGCATTTTTGTAATATTTAGGTATTTTATTTTGTCTATTATTATTGTTGTCATTATTATTATTAATAATAATAAATGTTTCTTTTTTTATATGTATTTTTATTTTTTAAATATGTAAGCACTGGCCAGGGGTCATTAACCACCACACAAGTCCCTGTCATGGTGGATCATTGCTAGCTACACAAACAAAAATCCAAATTCAGTCGCGACAAAACTTCAATAGCAAACACAAAACTGCTCTTTTAACAGTTTGAACATTAACTGTTCGATTGCTAACTGTGCATTCTTAAATGTAACTGTAGGAAATACGGTCGCTATAATGTTAAACACATCTGGTAAATATTAGTTGGTAAATATTAGATCTTAAATCTTCCATTTGAGGTGTGTTTTTAGATGTTTTTAAACAGGACAATCTCCACCACCAGTATACGTACCCTACAAAGTCTACTGGTTACTTCAACAATATCTGAGGAACTATTAAAGATAAAAACCTGAAATTTTCTCTCTTATTTCTCGTCATGTCATTGATTCAGAATCTGGAATATTGGACAGTAGATCAAATAATCTCTGATTATGGAGGAGAAGAAATTAAAGCCAGAAATGTGCAGGGAGGAGGTTGGGGTGGATGGATGGGTCAACAAAACGTTAGACTTGAACCATCTGGAATATTGGACATGTGGTTCAAATATGGAATAACTAATGGAAAAGTTTCATCTGAGCTCAATAACAATAAAACTGATAATCCAGAAGTCAACTAGTGATATTTTCTGAACCACATGTAGCTGCTTTTGTATTTACAGTAATACAAAACTAAACATATAGAATAATATGAAGCAATTGGTCACAAAAATGGTAAAAACTGTTATTTTAGTTGAACTTTCATAAGTGATTGAACAGATTTGACAAACTAACATATTTTTAAGTTTTGAAAAACTTTTGGTAATTTTAAGCATTTTTTTGAGTCTTTTGGAACAATATCTGTCACTTTTTGCACTTTTTTTTTCATTTTGGACAAATTTCAAGTCTTTTTGGAGATCGTATTAACAAAAAACTAGCAATTCATAAGTCAACTATTTGATTCTGAACCACATGCAGCTGCAGGTCACAATAATACAAAACTAAACATGTAGAATACTATAATATGAAATATTTGGTCAGAAAAATGGGGGAAAAAAATGTTATTTTCATTGAACTTTCATAGCTGGTGAAGTAGGTTTGACCAGTTGTAGCACGAAAACTAAAATATTAGTCTGATCCAAATAGAGTTATAGAGTTTCAAACTGGTTCTCAAACTATAATTCAGGAAATATTTGCATTATTAGGAGCATATTTTCCATTTATGAACCAAGCAGAAGCCTCCTAATGATTTGAATTGTAAGGATTTAATATTTTAGAGGACAAACTGAAGCTCCAGCACTAATTTAAGACGTATTTAAGGGTTGATGTTGACGTTATAACAGCTGATTTAAGGTTTCTACATCTGACAGGTTACAGTTTAGTTGAGTTAGTTTAGGAGTAGAACCTGCGTCACCGCTGAGCCTCGGACGTAATAAAAGCTGGAATGTTTTGTGGCTGCAGGCGGCGGTTTGACGCTCACAGCGGCAGACAGCAGCTCGGCTTACATAAGACGAAGCGTCCAGATCAGCGTTTCTGTCGCCTCCGATATCTGTGATGTCACAGGAAGAAGCTGCGTCCAGCGACCACCAATCAGGAGCCAGGCTGAGCCGCTCTGATGTCACAGAACAGATTCAAACCGGCGTGAAAACACGACAAGGAAAACATGAAACATCTCCACCAGGATTGAAGCCTCCTGGGAGTCTGGAAACTTCTTCGAAATGCTGCTTTAAAGTTTGAAACGGCAGAAAATAAACAGATTCTGGTGTTGAAACGTGCTTAGAAAACATCATTGTAAAATAACTGAAATCAAGTAATTGAAGTTCTGGTCAACATTTTAGACAATTGTCTAATATAAATTGTCAAATATTGACTAAAATCACTCAAATATTAAACTAAACTTGAAGCTTGTAGCTTGTCCTACATGACAGAGATTCACCTAAAATGGCTTAAATCTGTCAGAAATTACTCAACAGTGCTCTCTAAAATGAAACTAATGTTGTCAAAAATTACACAGAAATTAAATATGACTCAAAAACTCAACAAAACAGCCTCAGACTTGTCCAAAATGACAAAAATGACACAGATGTTGTTCAAAACTACTCAAAAAAATGCTTAAAATGACCAAAGAAATGTTCTTTAAAAAAAAAAAAAAATTTTACTAAAATGAAAACAAAATATACAAAAAGAACTTGAAAATTGCTCTAAATGACTCAAAAACATGCTTGCAGTGCTTTTTTTACTTTCATTAAAGAAACTGACTGCATATTAAACAGGGAAATTACCTTCTGGTCAACATAAAGGACAACTTCAATGTCATTTTAAACACGTTTTGTCATTTTGAACCATCTTTTAGTTGTTTCACATAGATTTTGAATCATTTTAGGCAAATTTTTGTGATTTCGGACAATTTTTTGTCATTCTCAACAACATTGGTGCCATTTTGGGTGTCATTTTGAGTAACTTCTAACAAGTCTGAGCTATTTTAGGCTAATCTCTGTCATAATGAACACATTTTTTGTCATTTTTTAAAGACTGAGTTATTTTAGACACATTTCTGTCATTTAGGGCAAGACTGACGTTATTTTGTCCAATTTTTTGTCTCATTTTAGTCAATTTGTGTTTTTGGCATCTTTTGTTGTCAAAGTGGACAATTTTTGAGTGATTTTGGAGAAATGTTTTGCCATTTTGCTATTTTTTGTGACTTCAGGCAACTTTCAAGTCATTTGTGTAATTTTCTTGTCTATTTGCACAATGTTTGAGTCATTTGGACAACATTTTGCATCATTTTTTCCAAGTTTTTGTCACTGTAAGCAAGTTTCAAGTCATTTTGCACAATGTTTTCTCATTTTCGGTCTTTTTTTGTCACTTTGGGCAACTTTTTTTCATTTTAGTTAATTTTTTGTAATTTTGAGCAAGTTTCCTGTCAATTTGCACAATATTTGAGTCATTAAAACCCAAACCCTCATCACATTTTTGTACTTTTAGACAAGTTTTGAACAATGTTTGACGAAGATTTATGTGCAGACACCAGGAACACTACAGTTAGTCAAATGGAAGAAAATTGATTTGCTAAAACTTGTGAAATTTCTGGAATCATTTCATTTTATGCATGTTTTTAGGTCAAAAATACAAAAATACAAAAAAATGTGTTGTCAGGGGTTTATATTTGCTAGTATCCCAATTTTATATGATAGTAAAGTCAAACTGTGGGGCTGTTCGACTGCTGGACAGATGATTAAAGACATTTAAACACATTTTATAGATATAAATACATTTCTCACTTATTAAAGGCAATAATTGAACAAAATTTAAAGCAGTAAGTGTGATCAGACAACATTTGGAATTATTAAGCTCAGTACAAACTGGATTTTAGAGCTTAAACCTGGAACACGAAGCACCCAGCACCCAAATTAGCATATGATTAGCAATTCTGATTCAAATTATGTGGACGCAGATGACAGGGAGTAAACCTGGAGCTACTGGAGGTCCCTCTGGTTCAGGGTCTCTGGACAGTTTGTCTCGGATTTAATCCAGTTCTGTCATTAGAAGGAGTTTGGCAGCTGTCAGTGTTCGTTTTGTGCCTGTAAATAATATAAAACCCTAAATCTGTTCACTGTTATCTGGTGAATTACAAACACTGAGCACTAAGAGTCTGAAAGAATAGTTTATTAGAGAGAAGTAACTGCAGTAAATGAATTGTTGTTTGTGCAGCCTAGTGGTAAGTTTCTGCTAATAAATGATTCATTAACGGCTTCATTTAGGAAACTTTTATTCTGTTGTCATAAATGACAATACGGGTTTTTTTCATGGTTGAAAAATTCCTCAATCACTAAAAATGACTCAAAATTCAATCAGATTATTAAAAATTTGTCCAGTATGATTCCAGTTACTCCAAAATGGTGCAAAACGACTCAAAATTCCATGGAAATTACTCACAATTTGTCCACAGTTACCCAAAATCTCCAATCTCCATCTGCAAAACAAGTTTAAAAGTGTGCAACATTATGCAAAAATCATCCAAAATCATTGACAGTGCTTCTAAAATTACTCAAAATGTGTCCAATATCCCTCAAAATAGTCCAAATTTACCCTAAATGATCCAAAATGACTCTAGATTTGTCCAAAATCATTCAAAAATGGTGTAAAGTGATCCTAAATGACTCATAATGTGTCCAAAACCACTCTAAAGTGGTCCAAAACAACTCAAAGTTTGTCCAAAATCACTCTATAATGCTCCCAAATTACTCTAAATGGTCCAAAATTACTCAAAAATTGTCCAAAATCACTCTAAATGGTCCAAAATGACTCAAAATTTGTCCAAAATGACTCGAAAATGGTCCAAAGTAACTCAAAAATGGTCCAAAATGACCCTAAATGGTCCATAATTACTCAAAATCTGTGCAAAACCATCCAAAAAAAGATCCAAAATTACCCTAAAGGGTCCAAAACGGCTCAAAATTTTTAAAAAATGACTCGAAACTCAACAAATAAGACTTCAAGGGAGACAGGTTGTCTGGGATTTAATCCAGTTTTATTATTAGAAGCTGTCAGTTTTGTGCCTGTAAATTATATAAAACTCTAAATCTGTTCACTGTTATCTGGTGAATTACAAACACTGAGCACTGAGAGTCTGTAAAAATAGTTTATTGGAGAGAAAAACTGGTTGAATCTTTTGGTGTTCATAAAGACGGTAAATGGATTCTTGTTTGTTCAGCCGAGTGTTGAGTTTAAATAAATGATTCAGTAACGGCTTCATTTAGGAAACTGACTGATATCAATCTGATCAATGTGTCTGAGTGTTAAAGCAGCTTCCTGGAAACAAACAACTAAAGTCTGTGGATCCTCCGACAAACATGTCAAACACATTCTTCTCTCAGAAAACATTTGCAAACCTGTTTTTTAAAATCCACTATTGTTTACTTCAGTGTTTACTAGTCTGCAGGATTCATCTTGGCAGGTTCAGAGGGAAAAAAAGCAAACAAAACGGCAACAAAAACAGCAGAAAATCAGCTCCATAGTGCTGCACGAGGCTAAAAAATAAAAAATTGTACAGTTTGTATCATGTCTTTAAGTGAGAAGAACTTCTTTCAAATTTATCTTCAACCAACAAACTACAGTTAGAGGAATTAACTTTTCCTCTTCAGTCAAAGGTATTTTTAATTAGCACTCGATGTTTAGTCCAAAATTACTCAAATGTCATCCAAATTAACTCAAAATTCATCTAACATGACTGAAAGGTTGTTCAAAATGAGTTAAACTGGTCAAAATAAGTTTGAAATAGTTCAAAATGACTCAAAAATGTTTTGCAATAACTCAAATTTATCCAGAATTACTTGAAATGTGTCTACAATTACAAAATAATGTGTCCACAATGACTCAAAACTTGTCCAAAACGACTTAAAAATTACAAAAAAAAGAAAAGACCTAAAACGCACCCAAATCACTTGAAAAGAAGTCATTATGACTTGAAATTTCTCTGAAATTACTCCAAAATGGTGCAACATGACTCAAGATTCTACCAAAATCTGCAAAATTTCTCCAAATTCAAAACTATCATCTAAAATTATTCAAGATTTATCTCAAATGGCCAAAAATTTATGCAAAACAGTCCAAAATGACTCTAAATGGTCCAAACTGACTCAAAATTTCTTCAAAATGACTCAAAAATGGTCTAGAATGATCCTAAATGGTCCAAAATAACTCAGAATTTATTCAACTTCTTCAAAATTTGTCTATGACACAAACTTTGTTGAAAATGATTCCAGAATGATGCAGAACTCATCCAAACTCACTGACAATGTTTCTGAAATGACTCAAAATATGTCCGAAATCACTCAAAAATGGTCCAAAATGACCCTGAATGGTCCAAAATGAATTAAAATCTGTCCAAAGTCACTCAAAAATGATCCTAAGTGGTCCTAAATGGTCCAAAATGAATTAAAATCTGTCCAAAATCACTCAAAAATGGTCCAAAAATGATCCTAACTGGTCCAAAATTACCCTAAATAGTCTAAAATGAATTCAGATATGTCCAAAATCACTCGAAAATGGTCCAAAAACTATTTTAAATGATCCAGAATGACCCTAAATGGTCCAAAATGACTCCAAAACAATGTGAAACTCATCCAAAATCACTGAAAGTACTTCTGAAATGACCCTAAATGGTCCAAAATGAATAAAAATCTGCCCAAAATCACTCAAAAATGGTCCAAAATGATTCAATTATTTTCTAAAATTACTCAAAACTCAACCAACATGACTTGTCCAGAATGAGCTGAAACTGTCCAAAATCGCTCTTTTTAGCTTTCTAGAGTCCAGTTAATTCTAGTTCACTCTCCAGAGGCTCCATGTTGCTCAAACAGAAGCTTCTTCAGCAGCGTTTCCAGTTTAAAACCAGTGAAACCAGCGGTCAGCAGGATCTCCAGCCTCTCAGGCTGTTTGTTGTTGAGGTGGATATGATCAGACAGGAAACAGTGCAGGTCCTGAACACTCGTCCTCCTGCTGGTCGCCGTCCAACCGTCCTCTGTTTCCACATCTTCACCTGCTGAGCTTCCATCTTCTTTATTTTTCTTCTTCCTGTTGACCTGAAAACCTCGACTGTCAGTTCAGCTCTTCCTCTGAAGCTTCCTGCTGCTGCTGCTGCCTTTAAAGGCTTTCTGTTACAGCAGCTAAATGTAGAAACACGAGCTCTGGGTCTAGTTTTATAAGACAACAGTCGTCATATTTCTGGATGTGAAATGCAGAAACAACTCTGGTGTTATCATATTTTATGGAACCGTTTATTTCATTAAATATGACTATCTTAGAAAAACATTTTGCCACAGAGTGAACCATGTCTATAAGACAATCTTGGTATCAAATGTGTGTAAAAAAGATCCTTTCATTGTCTAGAACTTCTTCTGACCAAGCAACTACCACACATGGTGATATGAGCCTTGAAAGTTTACCCAGAATGCACTTTTTAAAGTTTTCTCTGGTGAATTATAAGAAAACAAAAGAAGTTTCTTTTTGGTCTGAGATCAGAAAGGAGCTTTTTGTCCATCAGAGCAGACACTTTGTTTGACAGACACAAACACACCATCCCATCTTAAAGCATGGTGGTGGCAGCATCATGAAGTGAAACATGGTGGTGGCAGAGATATTAAACTGCAGCAGTTTACTGTTCGCACTATGATACATCCCATAATATTGGTGCTCAACGTTGGTTATTGAGAAAATGGATCCACCTCTATGGACTTCAAGGTAAAACTTTCTGTTCCTCTGTCTCCTCTCAGGTCCCCTTAAGGTGGTCGTCCCCACCGAGTCGGTGTCCTCGTACCTCGGGGACACCGCTCTGCTGCGCTGTGAGGTCTCTGGCGACCCGACGCCCGTCATCCGCTGGCAGAAGAACCGGGAGGATCTGCCGCTGACGTTCAACCCCGAGTCCCGCCTCGCCGCGCTGCCGTCCGGTTCGCTGCAGGTGAGCCGAGTCCAGCCGCCCGACTCGGCAACGTACCGATGTCTGGCCGACAACCCCGGCAGCACCAGGACCGGGACGGACGCCGAGCTGCGAGTCCTTCCAGGTAACCGATCCAAACACATGGTAGCAGGTTTACTGGTCAGCTGACCAACATGGGGTCACCTGAGTTCCTCTGTTTGCTCAAAACGTGTCCAAAACATTTATCATTATTTAACTCTGAATTATTAGTTTTAGCAGCTTCACTCTGATTTAACTTCTCCTGCAGTCGCTGTTCTGTCAGGTTGTGATTTCTGCTCGTTTCCTCTCCTCTTAGATTAAATGCTACGTGATGAATATGTAGAATTTGAATAATTAAGGCTGAGAGGTTCCTGCAGAGAGTCTTTTCCCAGTTAAACACCAGTCACACTGAAAGTTCCTGAACTGGTTCCCAGCAGGAGCTTCGACCTTCAGCTGGATGTTCTCTGCATTTCAAAGCTGGTTCTCATCTACGTCGCCGCCGCCATCTCCAGACACGTTCAATAAACTGAATCTGATCATTTCAAAGGTTTAATGCGACTCAAAGAAACAAACAGGAGTCGAAGCAGAGTTTTTGTTCTACATCAGAATTCACCTCTGCAGTGAGCCTCATGAATCAAATTCAAAATTTAAGGGGGATGAGGATGAGACGGCAGGCGACACGGAGCCCTCCGAGAACGGCGAGAAGGCCGATGAAGGAGCTGCATGGGAAAAGGAAGGAGAAGGTGCTGAGAAGAAAGATGACAATTGTAGATTGTAGATCCACTCTGGTCCAGTCTAGATGTCGTCTAATCCACTATTATTCAGTTTAGATTTGGTCTAATCCACTATTATCCAGCTCGGAAAACAAATGTAGAAAATGTCATTATTAAAAATCAAATCATGTAGTTGCAAATAATAACTATGACCAAAGTAAGATACAAATTCTCCAAAATGACTTCAGACTCATCCAAAGCTACTCAAAATGTGAAGGATTTACGAAAAACGACTCAAACATTATCTAAAATAACTCGAAATTCATCCAGAATTACTCAAAGTTTGCCCAAAATTATTTCAAATGCATCCTAAACTACTTGGAATTTGTCCAATAGAAGTTGGTACTTAACCAACAAGACTCAAAATTGTCCAAAATGACTTAATGTTTGGCCAAAGCAAGTGAAAATTTGACCAAATTGTCTCATAATGTCTACAAAATGAATCAAAATGGTCCAAAATAACTTCAAATGGGAAAGATTTACCAAAACGACTCGACAATGATCCAAAATAACAAATACGTTTGTCATTTAAAATGCATCCAACAAGACTCAAAATTTGTCCAAAAGTATTCCAAAATTGTCCAAAATGGCTTGATATTTGTAAATTTCAAAATCAATTCAAATGTGTAAGAAAGAACACTACTAAATGATTCAATATCCATCCAAAGCAAGTTAAAAATTGACCAAATTGATTCAAAACTTCTTCAAAATGAATCAAAAATGGTCCAGAATGACCAGAACAGGCCAAATTACTCAAAATTCATCTAAAGTTTCACAAAATGAGTATGAAATGGTCAACAGTGGCTTAAAATGTGTTCAAAATGAGCTAATAATTGTGCAAAATGACTCAAAATGTGAAAGATTTACCAAAATGACTCGAAATATTTTCAAAATAACTCAAAGTTCATCCAAAACTACTCAAAATTTGTCTAAAAGAAGTCGAAACTTAACCAACAAGACTCAAAATTGTCCAAAATGACTTAATGTGTGGCCAAACTAAGTCAAAGTCCATCCAAAATTACGTCAAAGAATTCAAAATGCGTCCAAAATAAGTTAAAATTGTCCAAAATAACTCAATTTGTCTAACACAACTCAGAATGTGTCCAAAAGAAGTGAAAAATTGACCACATTGACTCAAAAGTTCGACAAAATGAATCAACAGGGTCCAAAATAACTTCAAACTAACCCAAAGTTACGCAAAATTTGTCCAAAACGAGTTCAAAATGGTAAAAAATGACTTAAAATGTGTCCAAAATGAGCTAAATGACTTCAAACTTGTACAAAACAACTCAAAAATGGTCCAAAACTAATGAAAGTCCTTCCAAACTGTCCGAAATTTGCTCAAAATCAGTAAAAATTTGTGCAAAATGCCTCAGAATCCGTCCTTGAAATGTCACAGCTGCAGTCCAGGGTGGTAAAGTGAAAGAAAAACCAAACATCTGGAGTATTTTTAATTTTTTAGAGCTGCACAGTGAACAGATGCTGGTCTTATCTTAATATATTTGTGCTTTTGCAGAAATGTGGCATGACAAATGATATAAATTTAAACCCACTGAAGAACATAAGAAAGTTGACCACCAGGCAGTGTTTCATCCTTTAATGGACGGTCTTTGTGATGGAAACACGTCATCGCCATGGCGACGAAACAACAGAACCTCACTCGGTCATCGCTAAGCTTCTTTTTCAGAACCTTTCAAATCTCTTTTCTTTTCAAATCCGACGCTTGTTCACTTTTTACACGACAGCGGTTTAAACCTTTTCTCCTTTTTATAATCCTCTTTTCTCTTTGATCCATATAAAGTTTTAATGGATCACATGATGAAGGTTTAATGATTGCGACCACATTACGATTTCATTAACTCTGACTTCATGAAGCTTTTATTAGACTGAGCCATTGGAGGGAGTTCAGGTCAGAAGTCGCAGATTATCAGATGGAAACATCCAGAAAACGACTTTCTGTTGGAGCTTTGATCAACGCTCTGCTGCAGATTAATGATGAAAAACAGCAGATTGAAACAGAAAAATGTCATCTACATGTACAACAATGTACAACAATGTACAACAGTATCTGAGGAACTACTGAAGATCTGTAATGTTGGACACGTAGACCTACTAATCTAGACTATGGCTGATAATTAACAAAAAACTGCTAATTAGAAGTCGACTAGTGGTATTTTCTTAAAACTCACATCTGCAAGTAAAGATAATACAAAACTAAACATGTAGAATATTTTTTAATATAAAATATCTCAAAACCGCCAAAATGAAGTTCGTTTACAACTAAACTGCATTCTCATTTGTTTGCCACCATTAACACCACTTATCAGGTACTTATAATGCAGTCCTCAGCTCCCTCATCAAGCAGTTTCAGTACAATTAACGCCACTTTTCAGATACTTATAGAACAGTCCTGAGATTCCAGCTTTACCATCATCAACACCTATTATAAAATGATTAAAATGCAGTCTTTAACTCCCTCACTAGGCAGTTTCATCGTCATTAACGCTAGTGATCAAGTACTTGTAAGTCATTTCTGTGATCCCTCGCCAGGCGGTTTCTCTACCACTGTTTATATACTGAGAGAACATTCCTGAGATTCCAGTTTCACCACCACTACCACCACTTAACGGGTACTTATAATGAAGTCATTAGATCCCTCACCAGGCAGTTTCACTTTCATTAACACAACTTATCAGGTACTTATATCACAGTCATAAGGTCCCTCACCTGGCAGTTTCATCATCCTAACCCTACTAATCAGGTACTTATAAGTCAGTCTTTAAATCCCTTACCAGGTAGTTTCGCCACCATTAAAACTATGTATCAGGTACTTATAATGCAATGCTCAGCTCCCTCACCAGGCAGTTTCCCTTCCATTAACACCACTTATCGGATACTTATAGAACAGTCCTGACAGTCCAGTTTCACCACCATTAATACCATGTATCAGTACTTTCAATGCAATCCTGATAACTGAGAACCCTCACCACACAGTTTCCCTACCATTAGCACCACTTATCAGACACCTAAAGAGCAGTCATGAGAGTCCAGTTCACAACAACTAACATCACTCAACAGGTCTAATGCAGTCTTGAGAGCCCTCACTAGGTAGTTTGTCACCATTAACACCACTTATCAGGTATCTATAACACAGTCCTGATCTCCCTCACCTGGCAGTTTAGCACCCATTAACACCATGTATTGAGTACTAATAATGCAGTCCCAAGGCATTTTTATCATCAACACTACTAATCAGGTACTTATAAGTCAGTCCTGAAATCCCTCACCAGGCAGTTTCATTACAACTGACATCACTTTACTTACAATGCTGTCCTGATGTCCCTCAACAGTTTCCCCACCATTAACACCGCTTATCAGATACTTATAGAACAGTCTGTGAATCCAGTTCATCACCATCAACACCACATAACGGGTACTTATAATGAAGTCCTGAGATCCCTCACCTGGCAGTTTCACCACCACTTAACAGGTATTTATGATGCTACCCTGAGCTCCCTCTCCACACAGTTTTACCACCATCAATACCACTTTTGTGGTAATTAGAATGCAATTCTGAGCTCCCTCACCAGGCAGTTTCTCCACCATTAACACTGCTTATCAGATACTTATAGAACAGTCCCGAGATTCCAGTTTCACCACCATGAAACTGGGTACTTACACTGAAGTCCTGAGATCCCTCACCAGGCAGTTTCACCACCATTGACACCACTTATCATGTGCTTAAAATGCAGCCTTGAGATCCTTCACCAGGCAGTTTTGCCACCATAAACATCACTTATCAGGTACTTAAGATGCAGTTCAGAGATTCCAGTTTCACTGCCATTAATACGACATATCAGTTGTCACTTATCAAGTACTTATAATGCAGTCCTGGGGTTCTTCATGAGGTAGTTTCATTACCACTTACCAGGTACTTACCATGCGGTCCTCAGATCCCTCTCCAGACAGTTTAACACCCATCCATGTGAGTCAATAACAGGTTGTGAACTGTGTGATTTTGAATATAAACCCTGAGAACTCCCCACCGGTTGGTTAGAAACCTTTTGGATGATTTAAAGAACAAAAACACTGAAGCACGTTGGATTATCATGACCTGAATGAGTAAGAATCAACCCAAGGCCAACGATTAAACTCCAAAAAAACCTCAGTTAAAATTTCAGCAGTTTATAAACCCACCGACCTTGGAAATATGTTTGGAATGTAAAGATCTGATTCACAACCAAACCAAGGATCTTCAGATGTGCAGTTTTTGAGCTGCGAACCAAACTTTTCTTTTTTCAGTCCCAGTTTGCATCTTCTCATTTTTCTACACATTTCCTGTAAAGACTTATGCAGATGGACAGTTAAATGCTGTAATGAAGTGATATAAGAACATGATTCTTCATTTCAGAGGATCAGAAGCTGAATATTCTCTGCGTTTCTGTGCATATTTTGTGTTCGACTACTTCCTCATTGTGATGCGAGCGGCGTCTTGGCGTCGCCTGATTTGCTGATGCCTCCTTCGGCGACGTGTCGCTGAAAATATTAAAGCAGTCCCACAGTGGAAGCTTGCATCTCTGTGATCCGACGACTTCAACATAAAAATCTGCTGCGTGGACGATTCTGGGTCAGAATGCTTCACGTCTGATTGGTCGTTTGTGAGACATTTACAGGAAACAAGTTCAGTAAAATATAAAAACATCAACAGATTATTCAACAGTTTAATTTATAGTATCTATATAAAAAAATATACATTACCATTAATTCTAGTTTTAATAAAACTTCAAAAAAATGTCTGCAAATAATTAAAAAAAATAAAATATATAGAGAAATAATTTTTAGAATAATATATTCATGTGAATTTGTATTAAATGAATAATAATAATAATAATAATAATAATGATAATCCATCCATCCATTCATGCATCCATTATCTATACACCGCTTAATCCTCATTAGGATCGCGGGGGGCTGGAGTCTGTCCCAGCTGACTCAGGTGAAGGCAGGGGACACCCTAGACAGGTTGTCAGTCTGTCGCAGGGCTACATATACAGACAAACAATCACACTTACATTCACACCTATGGACAATTTAGAATCACCAATTAACCTCAGCATATTTTTGGACTGTGGGAGGAAGCTGGAGAACCCGGAGAAAACCCACGCATGTACAGGGAGAACATGCAAACTCCATGCAGAAAGATCCCGGGAAAGCCGGGACACGAACCAGGGACCTTCTTGCTGCAAGATGAAAGTCCTAACCGCTACACCACTGTGCAGCCCCAATAATAATAATAATAAAAATATATTTATTTTTATATTATTGTTATTGTTGTTATTGTTATTATTGTATTTTAATATTTAGGTTTTTTTTATTTTTAAACATCTTAAATAAATAAATAAATAAATAAATAAATAAATAAATAAATAAAAATGCTGTCTGAAAGTCATTAACCACCACATAAGCCTCTGTCATGGTGGCTCGCTGCTAGCTAAACCCCCACAAACGTGACAAAACTGAAATAATTATTATAAAAATATCTTAATTGATTTTTAAAAAATGGCTTATTTTAATGATTTTTAAAATTATTGTTAAATTATCTAAAACAATAAAAATCTGAAAAATATACTTTACCAGGTTGTTTGTACTGTGGAAAATACAGCATGAATACATTTAAATACAGTTAAAATATAAATTCAAAATTAAGATTTCTGCAAATAAAATAGATTAATATGTAAATATATTACCAAAATGAAATGTTATGTGTCTTAGCATATTTATGAGAGTAAACTGTATTAATATGAAAATATTTTGTACTACTACTACTAATAATAATAATAAAAAAAACAAAGAAATATAAAACACATTTTTGAAATAATTTAGAATTTTGAATGTAAAATTTTGTGAAAGTAAAGCTAAAGTAGTAAACATGCTACTGATAATAAAAATATAAACCAAAATGCTCAGACAATTTACAGTAACATATCTCTCTCTCTCTCTATGTGTATATATATATATATATATATATATATATATATATATATATAGATATATATATATATATATATATATATATATATATAGATAGATAGATAGATAGATAGATAGATAGATAGATAGATAGATAGATAGATAGATAGATAGATAGATAGATATATACATATATACATATATATGTGTATGTGTGTAAACCTTGTTTTGAGTTGAGATATTTTAAATTCATTCTGTTATCTTATACTTGTGTCTCGGAAGTGAAAATATGAATTGCCTCTTTATAGTTGGGTTTAAAAGAAGATTACTAATTTTTAGGTCAAAGGTTTGTGTGTGCGTGTGTGTGTGTGTGTGTTTCATTGCCACGGGGATGATGATGCAACTTCCTGTCTCTTGAAGGAAATCATCTCGTTGCTCTTTGCGGAACCTTCCAGCCCTCAGGCAGACCTGAGGCTGAACCACCCTGACCCAGAGAGAGAGTGTGTATGTGTGTGTTAATGTGTGTGTGTGTGTGTGTGTGTGTGTGTGTGTGTGTGTGTGTGTGTGTGTGTGTGTGTGTCCCCAGGCCTTAGTTTTTGTTCTGTAAGATCAGATAGAAAATGTGAGTCTGCAAACTTTAAATCCTCATCGTTAAAGTCAAACCGTCAGATTTTCATTGGGCAGCGTGACGTCGTCGGTTCGTCCTCCAGGGAGACCATCAGGGTGAAATCTTGGCCAGTCGTGGAGGCTTTTAATGCAGCTACATTCATACTGTATGAACATGTTGAGGGTAAAGACTTTGGTGTGTCAAAATGATTTGAACTGCTTTTATCGGAGAAAATGAAGGATCTAAAATCATCAACAGTTTCTGCTCAAACCATCTCTGACTTGTCTGAAATGTTTATAAGCAAAAAATATGGATATTTATTAAGATATCTGTGAAATTTTAGCCTCATATATCAAATAATTTGCAGAATATTTTGTTTAAAAATCACCCGTCGACCCACTTTCGGCAGGTTTTCTCTTAAATTTGTGTCTGATCAACAATATCTGAGGCACTATTAAAGATAAAAACCTGAAATATTTTCTCTCATTTCTCATCTCTCATGATTCAGAATCTTTAATATTGGACAGTAGATCAAATAACCTCTGATTATGGAGGAGAAGATATTAAAGCCAGGAGTGTGTAGGGAGGAGGTCGGGGTGGATGGACAGGTCAACAAAACTTGGTTCAAATATGGAAAACACATGGAAAAGTTCCACTTTTGAGCTCAAATTAACAAAAGTCAGGTAGTGATATTTTCTGAACCACATGTAGCTGCATGTCACAATAATATAAAACTAAACATGTAGAATACTTTAATATGAAATACTTGGTCACAGAAATGGAAAAAAAACAAGCTGTTTTCATTGAATTTTAATACCTGATTGAGCAGGTTTGACAAGTTTTAGCACAAACCTAAAATATTAGTAGATAGTCTAATCCAAGTAGAGTTCATTTTTAATTTATAGGTGTCTTGTCATGTAGTTTTGTGTATTTTTTAATTTTATTTACGTCATTAGGCTGACTGAATATGTTGATAATTCATAGATATTGTTCAAACGGTCTTAAACTTCACTGCGTAAAAAAAAAGTACAAAAAATGGCTCCACAAGCAATGTTTAAAAGGAATTATCTTGGAAAGTATTTGATATATTGAGCTAAAATTACACAAATATCTTTAGAAACAACAATATTTTGTGCTACAAAACTATCAAATAGACCAGAGATGGTTTGGGCAGAAATTGCTGGATTCTCTCAGTGGAGTCGCTGCTCCTTCGTGTAATAAAAAAACCATCCAAAGTGCTTCAGCTGTCAGATTAAAAAGCCTCCTGGGTCATTTCGTCCAGCCGGGAGGAACCTGAGGGTCGACCTGAACCCACCGGAGGGATTATACATCTCATCTGGCCTCTGGTTCCCCCAGGAGGAACCGGAGAACGTCTGGATGACCTCCTTAACTCTCCTGCTACCGTGAACAACCGTGAACTCAAAATGACCTGTATTACTAAAAATGATTCCAAAATGACTCATGATGTGTCAAAACTACCTAAAACTAAAAATGACACAAAAATTCTCCCAAATTACACAAAGCCTGTCCACGGTTCCTCAAATTTACTTAAAATATGTTCAGAATGACTTGATTCGTCAATGTCAGTGTCCAAGATTCGTTGAAAAATTGTTCTAAATGACAAAAGTCTTGTCCAAGATGACTCAAAATGACTTCAAACTTCATAATTATTTAAAATGCGCTCAAAATTACTTAAATTTGTCTAAAATGTCGAAGATTCCTTGAAAATTACTTGTGAAAATTGTCCAAGATGAAACTGGCTCCAAAATGGCTCAAAATGTGTTCAGATGGCTCCAAAATTGCTCTAAATTTCCCATAAACCATCCTAAATGACATGAAACCATCCAAACTTTCTCAAAAGGACTAAACGCTTGTACAAAATGGCTCAGAATTTGTCCAAAACTACCTCAAACTTGTTAACATGATTAAAGATTTGTTCAAATAACCTGAAATTTGTCCCAAAAACCTTGAAATGTGTCGAAGATTCCTCCAAATGACTCAAAACCTGTTGAAAATGGCTTGAAAACTGTTCCAAAGGCCTTGAAAATTCCTTATAGCATGTGTAAAATTACCTAAAACTTCACCAAAATGATTAAAAATGACATAAAAATTGTCCCAAATTACACAAAACCTGTTTAAGATTCCTCAGATTTACTTAAAATATGTTCAGAATGACTTAAATGTGTTCAAAATGGCTCCAAACCTTTCAAGAATTACTCAGAAATTCCTCCAAATGACCAAAAATTAGTCAAAGATGACTTAAAATGACCTATATTACTAAAAATGATTCCAAAATGAGTCATGACGTGTCAAAAATGACATAACTTCTCCAAAACTACCTAAAACTCGTCCAAAATGCCTAAAAGTTTGTTTTAAATGACCCCCAAACAATCCCAAATGACTCAAAACTTGTCCAAGATTCCTGAAAATGAATTAAAACGTCCTCAAAATTGCTTAAGTGTGTTCAAAATGTCCAAGATTTGTTTCAAATTACTTCTAAAGCTTGTGAAAAATGACTACAAAATGTTTAGAAATTAGTGAAAATTGTCCAAAATGACTCAAAATATGTTCCAAATTGCTTTAAATAACCCATAAATCCCAAATAACATGAAACACATCCAGAATTTCTCAAAATGACTAAACACGTTTATGAAATGACTCAGAACTTGTTAAAAGAGAATTATAACTCATCCAAAACTACATCAAACTTCTTCTAAATTACTAAAAATGTGTTAAAAATTACTATGAAAGTGTAAAAACGGCCCAAAAATAGAAATTAGTCAAAATGACTAAAATTACCAAAAAATTGCCCAAAATGTCTTTAAATGTTCAAAATGACTCATAGTTTGCTAAAATGACTTATAGCTCATTCTAAATGATTGAAAATTTGTTCAAAATTGTCCCAAAGATCTTGAAATATCTAGAAGATTCCTCAAAGTTACTCGAAAACTGTTCTAAAAGACTAAGAAATGGTTGAAGATGACGTCTGATGGGATGAAGGAAACTGATGGAGAGAATCTTTATCAGTTAAATTAAAACTCCAGTGCAAGACTTTGGGAAGCAGCTCTGAAACTCGTCTCATCAGCGTTTCCAAACACAATTCCAGGAACTCCTCCTGCATGCAGACTTGGAAATGTGGAAGCGAAAGCAGAAGCGCTGACAGCAGCTTCACCTGGATTCCTTTCATGTTCCTGCAACAGAAAAACTGTGAAAGTTTCTGCAGGTGAACGGTTGAATTTAAACACTTCCGTTAGCAGAAAGAACCTCCAACGTTTCTAGTTTTAGTTAAGCTCCTGTGTGGAGATTTTCTGCTCATGTTTGACCTCAGAACCGACTGTCCCTGCAGCCAATATATAACAGCCGACCTGCTCTAATCAGATGGAAATCAGGTCATTTATTTCATTTCTTGCCTTCAGGTGTTTTTCCACTGAACCTGGAAGCTCACAGGTTCTCACCTCTTCCTGCTACAACATGACAGCGGTCTCCTGCACAAAGCCAGGCATGTAAAAGTAAAGAAAGAAAATGTTTTTGTGCAGAAGAACCTGAAAACCTCCACATTCAACACCTCTGGGATAAACTGGACCTTACCAACGTTCATTCTGCTGAATGCTTACAGCAGCACATTACTCCTCTGAACTCCAAGCAGCAGTTTCTGGTGTTTTTTTTTCTTAAATTTTTCACTGTTTTATGAAGTCCTGCAGCTCTCTGGAAACAGAACAACCACAAAGAAGGAGAGAAGAGAACTCAGAAATGTCTTGAAATCTATCCAAATTTAGTCAAAATGACTCAAAACATGTTGAAAATTACTTCAAAATTGTTTGAAATGACTCAGAAATTGTCAAAAATTACTCAGAATTTGTCAGAAATTATTGATAACGTATCCAGAATGGTTCAAAAAATTGCTCAAGATTTCTCAAAATTACTTAAAATGCATCTAAAATAACTTGTAATTGTCAAAAACTACTTATATCCAAAACTACTTCAAATCCATTAAAAATGATTGAATTATGTCCCAAAAACACAAAATGTGTCCAAGATTCCTCAAGACTGAAGTGAAACTTGTTCAAATTGGGAAAAAAAATGTCTAAAATGTCAGAAAACCTGTCCAAAAACTACCTCAAACATCTTCAGAATAATTCTAGACTTCTTCAAATAGTTCTAAATGACTCAAATTTTGTTCAGAATCACTCAAAAGTGGTCAAAAATTATCCTAAATGACTCAAAATTTAACAACAATGACCCTAAATGGTCCAAAATGATCCTAAATGGTCCAAGATGACTCATAATATCCTAAATCCAACTGCAAAACGAGTTTAAATTGTGCAAAGTGATGCAAAACTCATCCAAAATCATTGACAATGCTTGTAAAATGACTCAAAGTTCATTCAAAATTGGTCCAAAATCACTCAAAAATGATCGAACATGATCGTAAACGGTCCAAAATGACTCAAAATTGGTCCAAAATGACTCAAAATCTCCTAACTCCAACTGCAAAACGAGTTTAAAATTGTGCAAAATGATGCAAAACTCATCCAAAATCACCAACAATGCTTCTAAAATGGCTCAAAGCTTGTCCAAAATCACTCTAAAATGGTCCAAAATTACATAAAATCTTCCAAAAATTACTCAAAACTCAACAAAAACAAAAAATTAAACAAAAACTTTATTAAAATACGTTCAGAATTACATAAGTTTGTCTAAAATGTTCAAGATTCCTTGAAAATTGCTTCTTAAATTACTTCTAAAATGACAAAAAAAAAAATCAGAATGAGTGAAAATTGTCTAAGACGACTCAGAATGGTTGAAATGACTAAAAGTGGCTCCAAAATGACTCAAAACGTGTTCAAATGGCTCCAAAATTCTTCCAACTGACTCATAAATTATCCCAAATGACACTGAACTTGTTAATGTCCGTCTCAGATCCTTCTCCACCAGGTTCTACCTTTAATCTCACCTTTATTTCTCTCTTCTTCCAGAACCCGGAGTGACCAGAAACCTCCAGTTCCTGCAGCGTCCGTCCAGAGTCTCGGCTCTGCTGGGAACCGACGCCGTTCTGGAATGTTCCGCCTCCGGATACCCGACTCCCAGCATCCAGTGGAGGAGAGGAGAGGAGCTGATCCAGAGCTGGTCAGGAAATAACGTTATTATTATTCATACCAACTATTACTGCACAACGGTCAGAGTTTCTTAGAACTCCAGGAAAGTAGAAGGAAACGAAAATCAATTTAAATCCCAAACTTCGAACAAAACTAGCTGTGCAGCATCAGTTACCATGGAGATGTGGCTGAGCAGCATCGGTTACCATGGAGATGTGGCCGAGCAGCATCGGTTACCATGGGGATGTAGCTGTGCAGCATCAGGTACCATGGAGATGTAGCCAAGCACCATCGGTTACCATGGAGATGGTAACTGATGTTACTGATGGTAACTTCTTTTGATTGAGTTAATTGAAAAATTGTTCTAGATGACTAAATAGTTCCCAAGATTACTCAGAATGACTAAAATTACTGAAAAAAATGCACAAAATGTCTTAAAATGTGTCCAAAATGACTCAAAACTTGTTCAAAATGACAAAAATTGTTGCAAATGACTTCAAATAAAAAAAAAAATTGGTCAAAATGTCTTCAAATGTGTCCAAAACGACTAAAAACTTGTTCAAAATGACCGTAAAGGTCGACTTGTCCTTCTAGTATCAAAGCTAGATTAGTTTCTAATGTTTAGTGTCTAATTTACAGGATGAAAATGTGAAACTTTTGTCTTTCTCTGCAGGAATAAGAAGTACTCTCTGCTGGCCGGCAGTAATCTGGTCATCAGGAGCGTCACCGACGACGACTCTGGCGGCTACAGCTGCAGCGCCTCCAACAAGAACCACAACATCACGGCACAGGCAGAACTCAGCGTTCTGGGTAAGAAAAACAACAAAAACCTGCATGTTTCAAGGTGTTTGGGGATATTTTGATGGTGGCAGTGAATTCACAAAGGCTTCCGGTCAGACTGGAACACATGAGCAGCTTCATAAACCCGTTTTAACCCATAAATACAGCAGGTAACCCTTTAACCTTTAAATGTTCTCACTGGTTTCATCCTACATGAACCAACACTGGTCCCCAGAAGAGTAGAAAAACAGCAACACACTCCATCTGTGCTGGTGGAAAATAAAAGAATAGAGTCGCTTCTCAAAGCTCCAGAGGGAAATGAATAATATAATAAAATAAAATGGAACCCGACTGGAAGCTGTTAATGGTCTGACATCCAGCGAAACTAAAGAAATAAATAAACCGGAGACGAAGCGGTGGTTCAACAGAAGCTCTGCTGTCTGCTCAGACTGTTGGCGACATCGAATCACATCCACAATCAAAATGCAGTCATGAAATATGAAACTGCGGCCGTCTGTTTGCTCCGGGAGGTTGTCATAAATAAGAAATGTTGGTATTTATTGTCTGACTGCTCCTCAGCTGCTCCAGACACCTGGTTGGAGGCGATTAGCTTCAAAAAACACCAAACAAACACTGAAATATCTGAAAAGTTTCATGAGATTACTGAGCGGTGACCATCCTCCAACTGTTATTCTGCAGAAAAACCCTTCACACCCCCCAAAAAATCTATTTTTCTGTTCAGAAGCCTAAAATTAACCAGTGTCACTTCCCAAACCGACTACGATGCTGCAGGACTGATGATGGTTCTTTATGACTCAATTTAATTTGAATTTTGTAAGAAATTAAACATCTGAAGTGCTAAAACTCTTGTACTATTGCTAATTCCTGCTGTTGGTGGAGGACTGTGATCAGAAAATTATCTGCAGAGATAAAATGATGAGGTTTTGCACTTTAAAAAGATGTATAATTTGTTGATATCTCGTCCTAAATAACATACGTGGTAATTTTACTGTAATACCATTTAGTCTAATGTAACAGCATCTTTTTTCTTAATCTACTAGAATCCAAATATCGAAAAAAAAAAAAATCTGCTTTTAGATTTTAGTGAGTTTTTAGGGAAATGTTTTAATTTTGCAGCATTTCTGTATTTTTAGTCACATTTTATGAACAAATATACAAAAAAACTTGTGTTTATTTGCAGGTTTGATTCTTAATGTAGCTTTATAGCAGAAAATATCATGAATAATAATCAAGATACACATATATTCTTCATGGATAGTCGTTTATTAATAAAAAAATGGGAACAAACATAAAAGGGGTACTAAATTCTGGCTTAATTCCAGTGTTTAGCCACATTAGTGTGTAATCATAATCCAAAAAGCAGGTTTTTACTCCTTAAAATCACTAAAATGTGGATCCTGTTCTGACTAAAACACCTAAATATGTAGAATTACAACAAACTCTGGTCTTCTGGGTGAAAGTCTTCAATTTTTGTAAAAACTGCCTTCCTTTCCACTGGTCATAAATTAGTTATTTCAAATTTTAAAATTCAAAGCTGAACTGAGAATGCAATTTTGATGCATAAAAATGTAATTTTGTGACGACTGGGTTGGTTTTCCATGTTCTACACAAACTAATAACCACCAAAATAATGATTCAAGGCAGTTTCCATCCTTAAATCTTGACATGAGTCCAAAACACAATGAGGTGAGCTTGAAGGAAAGACCTGTATACTCGTAAATATATGGTTTAATCATTATTATTAGGGAAATAAAGACATCCAGTACCTCATGCATGCTGCATTTAAGAAAAATGAGGGAACTAATGTACAAAAATCCAATTAAAGGTAGTTTACATCCATAAAGCTTGACATATCAGTCCAATAAAACAATGAGGTGAGCTTGAAGGAAAGACCTATATACTCGTACATATAGTTTATTCATTATTTTGGGGGAAATAAAGATAGCAGGTACAAAAAACCCTACAAGAAACATGCAAATTGTGCTGGTCGAAGAAATAAGATGCAAAATATGTTGGTATTTACATTAAAGGTGCAAAATAGTTGGTATTTACAATAAAAAAGAGTGTTAAGAAGACTAAGGAACTGCATTAAATGTCAAAATACGTCTTTTAAAACAACACATTGACAGGTTAAATTAGACAATGATGCATAGATTTACCAAATGTTGGGTCTTACAAGGTTCAAGACCTCCTTTAGTGGATTTCTTTACCTTGCTGTCATGGTGAATTGGGGTTTTTATCTGTTATGGGAGTCATATTGTGAGCAACATAAGCAGTAAACACTTTGGTTGAACATTTCTACCTTAAAACCTTCAGATTTGGGAGGTTTTATACGTAAAAACATCAGAGGAACCAATCCTGGGTGGAGATTCATGCATCGTTTTTGATGTTGAACATGTCTGGCACGTACTATTCCAATATTATAACTCTTCATTGTGTTGTGTAGAGTAGTTTCACAGTGTTTGAGTAGAGTTGTAGGTGAGCTGGTGTGCTTGAGCTGCGGCAAGAGGCATTTTAGGGCAGCAAAGAACTATTTTGTGATTTGATGCACATAGATTTGAGTTTTTAGTGATTTAATCGTTGACTTTAACCCTAAAAATACAAGTTTACACAGTTTTACATTCAACAAAGCTCCGCACCAGCTTTCTGGCCTCGACTCAAAAGACTGAAACCGTCTTTATTTCCGGTCGGATCACATCTGCACCGCTGTCGTGCTGCAGCCAAACACAAAGTCAGCACAATGTCTGGTTCAGCGCAAAGCACATGAAGTCCCTGAACGCCACTTCAGGAGCAGCTCTGGGCTGGAAGGCTTGTAGCGGCCGCAGTCAGAATTAGGTCAAACGACGCCCACTGGGCCAAAAATACTTCATCTTTTCCTCCCAACACGCACGAAAAAAGAGAGCTGTCGGTGCCAGTAACAGCGAATTAATTTGTGTCACGAGCAGTTAAACATGAGCGCAGCAGCGGTTTATTTTTGTGGCGTTTGTGTTTGTGGGGAGTCGGAGAGAAGTTGGCCAGAGGAGGCGTTCAGGGGATGTTTGACGAAAGGCCTTTAAAAAACACAAACGCTGCTGACAAATGACCGCCACTCACAAATTACAGACTTCTACACTCCCTGATGAGATAAAAGTGACACAATTGGAACAAGAGAAGACGATGTAATGCTGCAAATTAAACAGATCATAAACAGCTAAACTGCTTTATCCAAACTCTTCACCTCCTCAGGAAGTTTTCTACTTTTATTACTTTTCAACATTAAATGGTGGCTTTTTCAACAAATAATGACTCCAGCATTGGTCCTGATGGTCTCAATCAGCCTGAACATCTGGATGCTGCAGTTTTACCTCATTCTTCTTCATAAAACTGATCAAACTCTGTGAGGTTCCACAGGGATCATGAGTGAAAAGAACTTTTCACCGCTAATTCTCAGTTGTATAGAGGTCTGGACTCCAGAACTTCCACCTTGTTGTCTTTAAACCATTTCTGAGGATCTTTGGCTGTTTGATTCAACTCATCGTCTGGATGGAAAACTGATCTTCACATCATGATGCTGCCACCACCGTGCTTTACGTCATGATGCTGCCACCACCGTGCTTCACATCATGATGCTGCCACCACCATGCTTCACATCATGATGCTGCCACCACCGTGCTTCACATCATGATGCTGCCACCACCGTGCTTCACATCATGATGCTGCCACCACCATGCTTCATATGATGCTGCCACCACCATGCTTCATATGATGCTGCCACCACCATGCTTCACAGTGTAGATGGTGTGTTTGTGATGATGTTCATTGTTTGGTGTCCACCAAACATATCATCTAGTCTGATGGACATAAAGCTCCATCCTGGTCTCCTCAGACCAAAGAACCTTCTTCCAGGTGTCTTCAGAGTCTCCACATGTCTTCTGGTGAACTCTAGTCCAGATTTAATTGGAGCTTTTTTCCATCAGAGTCTTTCTCTTTGTCTCCATAAAGCTTTGACTGGTGAAGAACAGACAACAGTTGTTGGATGAACAGTTTCTAACATCTCAGCTGCTGAAGCTGGAACTTCTTCAGAGGAGTCATAGGAGTCTTGGTGGCCTCCCTCTCTAGTCTCTCAGTTCTTGAGGACGTCCTGCTCTAGTCAGATTTATTCATGTTCCATCTTCCTTCCTTAATGATGGATTTAACTGGACTCCAGGAGATCTTCAGGAAGTTGGAAATGTTCTTGTATCGTTCAGACTGATGCTTTTCAACAAGCTTTCCTCAGAGTTTCTTGGAGTGTTATTTAGTCTTCATGGTGTAGTTCTATCCAGGAGAACTGATCCACCAGAGACTGGACCTTCAGATCCAGGAGTCTTTATTCTTCAATCACTGAGACACATTCACTGACCTCAGATCATCCATTTACTGACTGGTGACTTCTAGAACCAACTGAGTTGAATTTTTCATTTTAAAGGGGTTGAATACAGATGCAACCACTTATTTTACATTTTATATTTTCAGTGAATTGGCATTACTTTGTGGAAATTTGTCTTTCTTGAAAAATTCTTGTCAAAAATGCCAAATTAATCCGACCGTGATTAATTGGTGAAAAGCAATTAAATGATCTTTTATAGACTCTGTAAAACAACACATCTTGCTTTGGGTACCAATGAGACATAAAATACAATCCAGTAAGTCCAGTGTCATTAGAAGATCTTTGAATCTGATGGGTTTTATTCATTTTTCATTGCAATTACCTCGAGTTAAACAGTAAAAATCCAGTTTTCATGCTACAGAATAACCAGACTCCTGCATTCTGTCGCCATATGGCCGCTGTGCTGCAGCCTGCAGAAGTTGCAGAACTTTTTCCGGCCAGATGACCCGATGTTCTTCTGCAGAAACCTTGTACATCAGCAGCCTCCCTGCGTTGGCGGATCGGCCTCATTCAATTAGCTGTTTCTTGGCTGCAGGTCGAGGTTAGACTGAACCTGGCCCATAAATAAACCAGGCAGCTTTACTTTCTGCCACTCCTCACTTCACATACTCACTTCAGATTTCCTCCCCTGCAGACCGGATCCTGGTTTGTAGCTTTAATGAAATCATTTAACGTCTTTAATGTCTCGTTTCTGTCATTTTGTGTCTTTTTTTGTCGTTTTCTATCTCTTTTCTGATATTTTCTGCCTTGTTTTTGTCCGTTTGGGTCTCATTTCTGATGTTTTGTGTCTCATTTTTGTAATTTTGTGTCTCATTTTTGTAATTTTGTGTCTCACTTTTGTCATTTTCTGTCTCATTTGTCATTTTTTGTCTTGTTTTTGTCAGTTTCTGTTTCGCTTTTGTCTTTTTGTCACGTTTTTGTTGTTTTGTGTCTTGTTTTTGTGGTTTTCTGTCTCATTCCTGTCGTTTTGTGTCTTGTTTTTGTGGTTTTCTGTCTCATTCCTGTCGTTTTGTGTCTTGTTTTTGTAGTTTTCTGTCGTTTTGTGTCTTGTTGTTTTCTGTCTCGTTTTTGTCATTTTCTGGTTTTAGTGAAACCAGTCGACGGCGTTTCCTCGTGCATGCAGACGAGCTTGAAATCAAACAGAAGCAGCTGTTGTTTGTTCGACTCTCAGGAGAAAATCTGCAAATTAACCTTCGGGTGTTTTTTTTTTTTTTTAGTCCCCTTCCAGCTGGGTCTCTCCACTCGTCTCGGCGCTTTCATGTCTTTGTCTCGGCGTCCCCTCGGAGTCTCTGCTCTGTGTTCTCGTCACATTCGTATTCTGTTTACACGCCGCTCAGACAGCCACCGCCCGCAAACATGGCATGATGTTCACAATAAACAGGAGGAGCCTCCGATCAGACGCTCCTGTGTTCTGACATGCAGACATCAGTGGAACGTCTCCAGAAAACGTGGTTCTGAAAAGGACCACAAGTAAAATAAAAACACAAAAAAGACGATAAAAAACTCTCTTCTTCGTTGGTTTTTGTTGTTTTTACTGCAGCATGGAGCAGGAATGTCTAAATAGTCAAACTTTAGCACCGATTTTTATAATGGGCTTCGAAAAACTTTCTGAAAACTATTTCCTCAACACTATCAAAGTTTACATTCCCTGGCAGAATTAGTGAAATGGATCGGTCATTTTGTGTCTTTCTTGTCGTTTTCTGTTTCGTTTCTGTCATTTTCTGCCTTGTTTTTGTCGTTTTCTCTCTTTCCTGTTGTTTTGTGTCTTGTTTTTGTCATTTTCTGTCGCATCTTTGTTATTTTGTGTGTCATTTTTGTCATTTTCTTTCTCATTTCTGTTGTTTTATGTCTTGTCAGTCAGTCTTGTCTTGTCAGTACATGTCTTGCTTTTGTCGTTTACATCATCCAACAGTGTTCCTATAGAATGGATAGAGCAAAGCTATGTTCTCTCTTCTATTTTTCATATTTTCATCCCATTGTCAGCCTTGATTGAATGTCTCACTCTATCTCATATTATCAGGATCAGACTAATTCTTTGGACTGTTTTCCATCAGTCAGTTTGTCCTCTTGGTCAGCAGTAACAGCAGCTAAATATCTAGCTTCTATATTAGCATGGATTAGCAACCCTGTTACTTTTTTTTTTAATGAAAATATGTTTGATCATGGAAAAACTTTTCCATGAAACAAGTTTCTGAGAACTACCAACTCTTAAAAAAAGCAGTTAAGAATGTTTTTTTTTTAAAATTCCTTCTACTGCGGCATCTTCCCACTAATATGTAAAAATACTTCAGCTGCATTGGGTCGAACATCATCACTGATATTTTTAAGCAAACAAAACATTCAGATGTTCCTAATTTAGGCCCTAATTTGCTACTGAAACGCTAATTCTCACCAAGACACTGCAGGTTTTAGAATCACATTAGTCGTCTAACAAAATGAAACAACATGTATCCGTCCACATGTTTATTCCCACTTAGCAGATATGAAATGAAAGGAATCAATAAGATGCCAAAGTGTGACGCTGTGACACATTTCCTCTCTGATGCAGAAATAATTTGAAGCCACCGTTTGGTCGCTAATATCTATCGATCTGTCTGCATTTCTGGGATGAATCTCAGGAGGGAGGCCAAAATAAAAAAGAAATCTAGGGTGTTCATGTTTGGGGTTTGACAGAATTCACTGAACAAACAAAAACAAAATGAAGTTTCTTCATATTGAAACTACTTTCACACATTTTTAGGTGTGAGTGCAACATGATTACTGACTGTATGAGGTGTTGTTTTGGTTGCATGAGGCAACAAATGCATAAACTGCACCAGAGTTGGCAGGAGGATGTTGGGGTGGATAGTGGGGTTGCAGAAACACACATCACGCCCTTAACGTCATATTTTCCATTGAAATTTGACCAATAAATTTAAATTTAGTTATGAGTAGGATTGTGCAATTGGAGGCCTATAACCACAACTGGACAACTCCAGTCTACACTGGTTGCTAACTTGTCCAAATATTATTACATAGATATTTAAAAATCGTTGGTAATCCAGATTTTATGTAAAAGTTTGTGAACAAAAGTTTATATCCACTTGTAAAGACCATAAATATCATGTCAGTCCTGAGTTTCCAATGACTCCTATTAGTTCTATTTTCTACCTTGGTTCTTTTATGAATTAAAGGTCTTCTGGAAATCTATTGAGTCAAAAATATACATACAGTAAATTGAATTATCAGTTTTGGTGATGTAGGAAGCTGTCTTAATCAAATTTTCTTAGTTTCATGACCTCTTAACGTCTCCTGAGTGATTACGATCGACTACAGCTGCGGATTCCTCTGATCCAGTTTAAACAGAACCCATTAGATCCACTCATTAGACTGAAATACTACAGTGTGAAAGTCTGAGGAGCTCAACAAAGATCTGAAAAAGTCAGAAAGTCAATTGGAGCCATATAAAAAGCAGCTTCAGAGCTTTACACAAAATAAATGGAATAATGAAGAAGGAGGATTACCTCCAGATTCTTCAGGAAAACCTAAAAGCATCAGCAGAAGGTTGATCTTGGACATAGTTGGATGTTTCAACAAGACAATGAGCCCAAACACACATCAGACGTGTTAAAGAAATGGTTCCATCAGGCTGGAATGAAGGTTCTAGACTGGTCTCCCCAAAGTCCTGACTTAAACCCATCAAGAACCTGAAGAAACAAGTCTAAGACAGAAAGACGACAAATTTAAATTGAAAAAAATAAACTGGTCGTCTTTCTGACTCAGACTTGAGTCAGTTAAACTGATAATATAATGATACTGCCACCTCCATGCTTGACGGTACGTATAGTGTCCAGAGGAATCAAAAATAAACCAGAAGATTGAAACCAAATGAACCAAAGTGAGGTGGAAATGGACAAATTAACCAAATATTCACATTTCTGTGTGTATATTCTTGACTCAACAGATTTTGTCATATTTCCAGACGACCTTTAATAAATCTATGGAAAAAAACAACTAAAATACATGATTGTTTATTGTGACAAAGATTCATGTGTTTCAAATATTTAAGTAGTCATTGGAAATTCAAGACCAGCATGTTATTCATGGTCTTTACAGGTAGGGAGCTTTCGTTCACCACTCTATCTTTGCATCTGCACATTCTGACTCTTTTTTCCAATTAAAATCAGCTGTAGATGAATTTTAACTGGACCATAATCAGGTTTTGGCAGACGCCGATCACTACGAGGTGTTTACACCGAAACACTAATTTCAGATGCACCAGAAGTCATTTAGTTCTGGAACTGGTTCTGCTCTCCAGAGAGCAGATTCCCGTCTCTGGTTTATTCAGGCAACAGAAGCACTTTGTTTAACCCCTGAAGCCCTAAACTAGTTTAAAAAATGTCCATCTGGATGAAGTCAGTTGGAGCTCTCCACAGCTGGAGGGATGAAACCTTGGACTGAATGTGAAAAGAGACACTTGGGAGGGTTTTGAAATGCAATAAGTCTCTGTGAACACCAGCAGGCCGGGGATGGATTTTAAAAAACCTCAGTAAAAACTTTACTTTTTCACCATCTAACTGGAATTCATAATTTGAGAGAGTGAAAAACAGACTTGTAGCACCGAGATGCTAATGAACCTGTTGGAAAATAAAGCAGCTGAAGCAAAACAAACAATAAACAACAACAGAACCTCTAACTATTAACAGACGCATTGACAAATACAAACTATTTTGAATGGAAATCACAAATAATCTGCAAATATTCAACTTATTTTCCACTAAATTATGTCAAAATACGACTAAAACTGCTGTTAAAGTTGGAGACTGGCTGTAAAGAAAGCAGGAACGACACTATAAAGTGAAGACGAGGTAATGTTTTCTCCACTTCCTGCGGTTTAATCTGTCTCCGTGTCACTTCCTGCCTTTTAACCTTTTTTTTTGGATAGAACATTTCAGAGCTTTTAAACGGAGATTCCTCTTATCATGTCGAGCCTCCAGCTATCTGGGATTTATTTATTCATCCCCCCACCCCCAGTGTGTCTGCTGCTTTTATCTGCATCCGCCTCATCTGCAAATTAAATATATCCGATAAGGTCAACAGTTTACTCACTGGCATCATTTACACCCTTTTCTCTGCATATTTATGGACCATTGTGAGGAGATAACAAACATATACATGGAGAGGAAATGTAAAGAGTTTCAGAGCAGCAGCAAATTTACCATCAGAAGTCGTGTTATTTTACAAAAACGCTGTTTTTATTCACTTCTAATCATTTCTACTTTCTGCTGTGAAGCTGTTGTGAAAGACGCTTGTCAGTTCCTGCAAAAAGACGAGTTTTATTGTCCTTAACTGCGTCTACCAGCTTCAGTTCAGTTAATCTGCAAAACTACCTTCCTGTACAACTAAACTGTTTTCTAAAATGCTTTATGAAGGGAAGGTGACTTGGTTTGATCATCTGTAATGTGGTTGGAAAGAGATGCAGTTTAAAAAAGTGACAAAATCTAAGTAACATCTAAACGAGAAACTGAACGTTCAGCCAGAAGACCGTCAGTCTCAGAATTAAGTGTCATTTTCTGTCTTTGTTTACTTTCAGTTTTTCAATCATAAAAGAGGAGTTTTGTTGTCTTTTATTGCATCTACAGGTTCAGATCATGTAATCTGCAAAACTACCTTCTTGTACAACTACACTCTGTTGTAATAAATGTTATAAAGGGGATGTGACTTGGTTTGACAATCTGTAATGTGGTTGGAGAGGCAACCAGTGTGTAAAAGCAACAAAATCTAAGTAGGAACGTATAAACGAGAAACCGAACGTTTGCCCAGAAGACCGTCTGAACTGTCATTTTCTGTCTTTGTTTACTTTCAGTTTCACTCCCTTTTGAGGTTCAGTTTAGGCACCAAACCTACAAGTTTAAACATATTTAGCTTTAGGAAAATATCATTTTTACAGGTTAGAAGCTTGGTTCAGATTCAGCACCAAAATTACTGGGTTCAGGTTTGGAAAAACATCCTGGTTTGAGGGTTAGGGTTAGGATTGGTTATCGTTGAGGCAAACTAATAGAAAACACAACTGTGAACTATAGGCGTCTACCAGGTTCAGTTCAGGTAACTCACAAACCCACTTTCCTGTACAACTAAACTGCTTTCTACAATGCTTTATGAAGGGAAGGTGACTTGGTTTGATGATCTGTGATGTGGTTGGGAAGACAAGCAGTTTGAAAAAGCGACAAAACCTAAGTACGTACATATAAACGAGAAACCGAACTTTCCTTGAGAAGACCGTCAGTCTCAGAATTGTGTCGTTTTCTGTCTTTGTTTGTTTTCCATTTCATTTGCTTTCCGGTTCAGGTTAGGCCTTATTTTTATCCTAATATCGAACCTCGTGTCTAAATTCACATCCCTTCTCAGCTGGATCGCTATTAAAGTATTTTTTGCAGTGAAATTTTGCGAATGTCAAAAAAAGTTATGTAGGAATTTACCTTTCTGACAAAACCAGTTATTTGTCTGTGCGACAAAAAGTGCTAGGAAGTAAAATTAGCTAGAATTTACATTAAATTTTATCAGTTAAAGTATGTATCCACCTCCAAATCTATAACTCCGGTTTGAATTAAGAAAAGAAAAGCCTTTTATTAATCATATCACCACATTTTATGGTGATAAACACCTAAAAACACAACAATTTCAGAATATAATTTTGTTTTCTCTCTTGATTTTAATGCTAACATATAAAAAATCTGCATCAATTAGCATATCAAATGATTAAAGATATGGATATCATAAAGTATTTTGAAAAAAAAAAACCACATATGACATGCGGTTAGACCAAAATAAGAGCTTTAAAAGTAAAATAGCTTATAGCATTGCCCTCTGAGGTGAAAGCAAATGGAGAAACGAGGGCTTGTGCATCATATTTAACGGTTTTTCTCTTCTTTTATTCGACACAAATTCATGCCATCCCTGCCAAAATGACACACATCCACATTCAACCTACAACTCTGTCATTTAAACGTTACATTAATTGAGAAGCTGAGAGGGTTGGTGCATCATAATTAGCACTTTATTCCACTTTCCATACATAAATTCATGACAGCAGCCTCCACATTCAACCTGTAACTCTGTCATCTGCCTTCTATAAATGCTGCATATATTTCACATCGGTACCTGGTCATTAGTTTCAGGAGTTTTGCAATTAGAGCTCATTATTTAAGCCCTTTACATGTTATTTTAGTCCATATGGGGAACGCGCAGTCCCCGGTGCTTGTTTCAATCTTAAATATATATTCTGAATATTAAAAATAAATAAATAAATAAATGATGTGGAGGTTGTCTGGCCGGCTTCAGTCTCCGTCCTGCATTTACATTAAATGAAGACATCCGGCGTGTCGTGCTAATATGGCCCATTACGCTTTGTTTTTACCAAACGGAGGCAGTTAGGAGCTGATGAATATCGGCAGCCGGGTGATGTATGGAGATGTGTGTGTTCTGACTCCACAGGGCAGCGACCATGATTAGATGATTAGGATAACGAATGTGTGTGTTGTTTTCCATAATAACGAGTGCAGCCCGGCTCATTAGCCACTTCCTGTTAGCGGCCTAATGAAAGCGGCGAGAAACGAAGCCGCCGCCGCAGCTATCAGTCATACTGGCTGTCAGCGCGGCCAGCGACGATGCTGATGGAGGAAAAAAATCATACAGGCCGGACCTAAAGTTACCCTGCAACCAACAAACCGTGGGTTTGATTCCACACGTCAGACCACATCTACACATAATAGGGAGGCTGGTCTTACCCTTAATTCTGCTCTATCCGTCTTAAACCATCAACTTTCTAGAACAAATTCATCTCTAATTTGTCCGAACTTTTTAGAGCATAAAATATGGATATTTATGAAGATATCTGTCCAATTTTGGCTCCATATATCAAACATTTTCTGAGATAATTGAGTTTAAAAAAACAAAACTGCCCACCAACCCACTTTCAGCAGATTTTTCTCACAGCTAAACTGCATTCTAGTAAATGTTATGAAGGGGATGTGACTTTGGTTTTAGATCAGTAATGAAGTCGGAGAGACAGGTAGTTTGAAAAAGTGACAAAATGTAATTAAATACGTATAGACGAGAAACCGAATGTTGACCCAGAAGACCGTCAGTCTCAGAATTAAGTGTCATTCCCTGTCTTTGTTTGCTTTCAGTTTTTCAGTCATAAAAGAGGAGTTTTATTGTCTTTCATTGCATCTAGAAGGTTCAGTTCAAGTTCACTTTCAGCAGATTTTTTCTCACATCAGAATCAGGAAGTTTTTATATCAAAATGAGGATGCTGTTAATGCAAATATAAAAATAACATGATAAAATCACTGAATAGAAAGTTGATTGCAGGTGTGAGGAATGTTGAAATGGAAGGACCCACTCTGCAGTATTTGCATTTCCTGCTGTAAAAACGACGGCTTCTGCAGTCAGAACACATAGAAAAGCTCCTGGACTGTTATTGCATCCACCATCTCGCTCCTGTTTCACTCTTTTTGAGGTTAAAAACCAGATTTTCTAACAGAATCCTGCAAGCCGTCTGATTAGCAATAATTTAAGGAGGCTTCTCTGTGTCACAAATCGTTTAGCTCATGAAACTTTAGCACCAAAATGTCATAATTAAATATATTTAGATGTCAGCTATTTGAATTAATCTGAAACTGTCATCGTACAAAATTAATTGGTCAGTTTTTAAGTAAAAAATTTTGACTTTCAGTCGGAGGTTTTCATAGTTCAGCTGAAGGGAGACTGTTTTCTCAAAAAAAAAAAAACAAAAAACAGTCAGAAGCCAAAATAGGAGAGTTTGTAGTAGCAGCGACAAAATGAACCCTAATTAATAGAACTGTGCGGGTTTGCAGCTACAACAAAACAGCACTAAGTCATTAGAAAAACTAGAAATAAATTTATAGTGTGTAAGAACCAGAATAAATGAACATATTCAGGGAATCGCTGCTGTAAAAAGTGAAAACTGGTCATGATGTACGTCTGAACCGGAGCTGAGAATGTAAAATGCAGCTAAATATTCACTGCAGTCAATCACACACACATTAACACACACACACGCACACACACACACACACTAACACACAAACACACAAAGTAATTCACAGCAATAAAACTAAGATTGGTTTATTCTCAGTGGTCTGCAGTGATTGTCTCAGTTTGCTGTAGAATCATTAAGTTTCTCAATAAGACACACACACACACACACACACACACACACACACACACACACACACACACACACACACACACACACACACACACACACACACACATATTAACACACCCTCCTGGTTGAGGCCTGCAGGGCTCCTCTCCTGATTAATTACCAGCTCTGTGAATTACTGTGGGTGTTTTAGAAAACATTTAACAAGCTGCCAAACTCCCCCGCTGAGCCGCCGGTCGGTCGGCCCTCACCGCCGCCGCCGCTCCAACAGACCGACAGGCATGAAAGACGGCGAGGAGATAGCGAGGAGGCGGGGTCAGCGAGCTGCTGTGGCGAGAGGGAAGTCTTCACTAAAGCAGAGGAGAGCAGCCAAGAAACACCGGGATGTTTCTACACCGTCAGCATCAGGCAGCTGCCAAAAAGTCCTCCTCGATCGCACATATTTAAAACCCACTGTCCCCACGACGACGGCCCATGTCGGATAAAAACAGTTTTAATACAGAAATAGCTCTAATTTGAAGTTCCACGGGGGCCGCAGGGAACGGCGGGAGGAGGAAGTGTTGAAGTAAACTAATAGAAAACACAGCTGTGAACTATAGGCGTCTACCAGGTTCAGTTCAGGTAACTCACAAACCCACTTTCCTGTACAACTAAACTGCTTTCTACAATGCTTTATGAAGGGAAGGTGACTTGGTTTGATGATCTGTGATGTGGTTGGGAAGACAAGCAGTTTGAAAAAGCGACAAAACCTAAGTACGTACATATAAACGAGAAACCAAACATTCACCCAGAAGACCATCAGTCTCAGAATTAAGTGTCATTTTCTGTCCTTGTTTACTGTCAGCTTAATTCCCTTTGAGGTTCAGTTCAGGCATCAAAACTACCTGTTTAGGTTCAGGAAAATATCACTTTTATATGTTGGAGACTTCAGCACTAAAATAACTTGGTTAAGGTTTGGATTAATGTCATGGTTTGAGTTAAAATATGACTCTTTCACTACATGTTTGAAGCTTCTACTTCATTTTTTAGGTTACCATGGTGACCCATGTCCCAACCCATCTCATAAATGATTGGTTGCCTGATAATATCCAGTAAAATACTTTAAAAAGCTTTAAACTACAGGTCAAACGTGTTCAGTAAATAATGTCAAAAATCTCAGGTTTTTTCAATCGTTATTATTTCTTTTAAATCGTTGTATTACAAAACCAAAAAATGATGCTGTCTTACTGAATTTAAATCAGTTAAAAGCATAATTTTCACTGTAGAGATTGTAAAAAAAATACTGCAGAGAAAACTCCAGAACAGGTCATCTGTCAATAACTTGACAAATTTAAACTACATGAGTCTCTGCACATCCAATGTAGAAGATATTTTCTGCTGGATTACGTTTGTCTGTACTGCAAAAGCAGTTTTAATCAGCATGTCTTTGCCATTTAGCTTCAAACATGCAGTGGAAGAGTCGTATTTTAACCCAAACCCGGACGTTTTTTCCTGATTTCAACCAAGCAGTTTTGGTGTCAAGCCTTAACTAAACTTCTAACATGTAAAAGTGTCTCACAAAGCATCGTATTTTCTTTAAAACTTAAAGTAAACAACAACAAAACTTAATTCTAGCACTGCATTAAGGGGTAAACAATAGTGGTAGTCATTTTTTAAAATTGCTCTTTTACACATTTTCCCTATTTTCAAAAAATTACAGAAAGCATGTCATAAAATCTCGAGGGAAAAAAAGCATTAATTTATGTGTTAGCTGAAAAAATGGGAAAAAAATGTAAATACTGTCCATATCAACAATCTGTAATTTCACTACTAATAATAATCAGTTCTTTAATGATCTTTAACCTTAAATTAACAATAAAACGGCAAATTATTATTATCTTACAGATACTTGTTGTTTTTTAAGAGACAATTATGCACATGAAGGACTGAAAAATAACTGCATGTTTTTTTTAAACTGGTATTTTACAATTTTACAGACAATATCTCATAAAATCAAAGAAAAAAGTGCAAATTTACATGTTGACTGTAAAGAAGAACCAGCCACAGCTGCAAATGCAGATCCAAAATCTGTATTTTTACTAACTGTAGTGACATCTTTTACAATATGTATTTAAACACATCATTATTTCACGGATATTTGTTGTTTTCTCGACTGTTTTTACAGTTTTTGAGCCTCACAACATCTTTCAGGATGCATTTTCTGACTCCTGCTGCCAGATTTTGGCTGTTTTTTCCTGATCTCTGCTGTAGATTTGACTCGTCACTTTAAAAACGCTGCAGTGTTTATCCTCCTCCGTGTCGCCCTTTCACCCCGTCCTTTGTTAAAACCTCCTCCTCGGTTAATCAGCGTTTTCTTTATGCACAAACCATCCGGTGTTGCAGATTAAAGCGCCGGCCGGCCGGCCGGCCTTTGGTCACGTATGTTCAGACTGTTTAATCCGCTGCAGCTCTTTAATGCAGCCTCCGAGGCAGACGAATCAAATCAACCTGACCCGTCCTTTGTCTCTTAAGCTTCGTAATCCCAGATTTAAGGCCAAATCAAAGCACGGACGAGGGAAAAGGAAAAAGGAATTCATGTGGCTTTTTCGTCAAACGTTCCCGGTGAAAGTTAAAAACCAAACATCTGTTAGTTTCCTCCTGCAGATTGTTTGAGAACCGGGAGATTCCTGGTTTCTGTCTCCGTCGTTAATCCTCCATCTGGAATGATGTGATGAAAGTGGAGGTTCTCTGGGAGCTTTTTAAATATGTTGAAATAACAGCAAATATTCGTTAAAGAACTGATATTTCTAGCCGATCTAAATAAATAGAACTGTGTAATTTTACAGACCAAAGAGTGAAAAGCTGCACTTTATACACAATTTACTTTCATTTTACAGATTTTCCCAGGATTTGATTAAAATTCAGATGATATCTAGTCTTAATTTACAAGCTAACTGTTAAAAAAAACAGACCAAAACTGAAAATAAATGTATAGTTTTACAAGTAACAGTGAATTTGTACCCAAACAATAGCAGTTTTGTCAGTTATTTTATAGATTTCCCCATGTTTTGTTGAATTACAGACAATATCTAGTTTTATAAAGTCTTAATTTACATGCTAAATTTAAAAAACTGCAGTTTTATCAATTATTTTACAGATTTTTCCATGTTTTGTTAAATTACAGATGATATCTAGTCTTAATTTACATGCTAACTATAATAAAACAGGCCAAAACTGTAAATAATGTCCACATCAATAATCTAAAGTTTTACAAATAAAATATTGAGCTTTAACAATGTGTGATCATGAAATTATCCCCCTTTTTTTACTGCATTTAAATCAGCAAAAATCTAATTATTTTACAAATATTTCTGCAAATTATGTACATTAAGTGCTTAAAAATAACATTAAAAATATTTTATTTTACAGATTTTGGGGTTTTTTGGGGGTTAAACTACAGATAATATCTAGTAAAATTGTGGAAAAAGTAATAATTTACAGGGAAATTACACAATGATTTTACTGTAAATAAGCAAAATATTATTATTTAGTATATATTTGCTCTTATTTTGGAGAAAACTTATATGTTAAGGACTAAAAACACTTTTCAAAACTGGTGTTACGCTTTTTTAAGGGTAAATTACAGAAAATATCCAATTAAAGCAAAGAAAAAGTATTCGTTTACACATTGACTGTAAAGAAAACCGTCAACCAACCAAACCAGGTTGTGTTTTTCCATCTTCAACTGTTCAGAGCTTCATATTTTTATTTCATCCAGATCAGCAGCTTCAGAAACTCTCAACACTCGTCACCGTCAATGTCGCTGTTAGAACATTTTTCTAACGTTTGATGTGAGCATTAAGTGAAGCTGCTGAGCTGCATCTGCAGGATTTTATGCATGAGTGGCTGATTACAGCAGGAATAAACGACATTTCTGCTGTTTCATGAGTCACGTTGAAGAAGCTTCACACAGATTTAATGTTTGTCTGCAGCTTAATAACACAACATTTATGTCATTTATCACCTGCACGCTTGTTATCTTTCACTTTTATTAAAGTTTTACACTTCAGCTTAATGCAAAAACAGGATTTTTCACATTTCCATTTAGTTTTTTAATGCACAAATTGAAAATATGCACAAAAAAGGGTTGGATTTTGCAGTATTCAATAGAAGGAATAAAACTTAAACTATGACTGCATAAAAACTATAACAGATATATAAACACGGATTTGCATGAGAAGCATTCAAAGCCTTGTGAGCCGTTTAAACTGCAAATGAAGTTTCTACAGTAAAATCTTCCAGAGCTACAAGCTTCCATTGATGGCTGTTTTTTACAGTAGTCCAGCCGACTTCCCATTCATTTCAATGGGGGTTTTTAGCGCTGCTTTCTTGCAAATTTCGAAAAAACATGCGAAGAATCGCTACCAAAAGATATAACACCATTCATGATCGCGGTGCATGTTTTGATATACAATTTCTTGCATCATTTATGTAATCTATCTCCTTCGATTTGTTTTTTTTGATGCTTTTATTGAACCTTTATCCTTCAGATTGATGTAAAAACAGGATTTTTCACGTATTTTCTACACAAATTGGAAAATATGCACCAAAAAATGTCTGGATGTTGCAGCTTTCAGCACGATTCGTTCTGCAGAATCCACATTGTGCTGAATTTACAGTAGGAGGTGGTAAATTTGCAGCCAGCAGTGCTAAAAAATGGGAGCAAACCCCTTAAAAGCGAGTGATTTCTTAATAAAATGCGGTTGGAGTTGCCTCCGGAGTGCAGCTGAATAAAAAGCCGTTTCCTCCTTCACGGGTTTGTTTGTTCGCCGCCGCTGTGACCTTCAGGGCTGCTGTAATCACTCCTCTCTGCTCTCTTTGTGATGAAAAATCATTTTCACAGTAATTCTGTCCACAGAGGAGATTTTCCTTTGGAATAATCATGTCGGATATTTAAAACTATCATCTTAAAAGGCGGTTTTCAGAGTCACCTCCATTCCTGCGGCAGTGGTGAAACTTGACTGCTGTTTTGATTAGTTAGACGACATTTTTCACCTGTTTTTCCTCCAATACCGTCTTTAATGCGGTAGTTTGTCGACAGCATGAACATGGAGCTAACAGAACTCTGATGGTTTGGGCGTCTTGGGGACGGACGCCATCATTTTCTGCCTTTCGTTGCACATCTCGATTTGCAAATTGATTACCTCTCCAATTTGCTTTGTGCTCACTCAGTAATTCTGTCCAAAATGAATCCTTGTGTGAGAAAAAACAAAAAAAACCAAGACGACGTGGCTGTAATGAATCCGTCTCGGTTTGAGGGAAGGTTTTGTTTGTTTTCGGCGTCAGCAGCATCCGACAGATAAAGAAGTGTCTCGCCAACAAGTTTCCTCGGCTTCTCAAAGCGGAATAAAAGGAACGGCGTACAGTAGACGACGGGGCATGAAGAGCAGCTGTCCACGCCATCTGTTGTTGAATAATTCACACTTTCTCTAAAGTATAAATTTTACTGTCACAGCTGTCTAAAAAAACAACTAGTTTTCAGTGTAATTGTTTGAATAATTTGCTGTTTGTTTTACAGGGTTTGTCCATGTAGTAAAAGTTGTTAATTTAGATGCCGATTGTCAAAAAAAGCAACATAAAAAAACAAAAACATCATTAACCCTTTTTTTATTTATATATTTTTAATACTGGATAGTTTCCATTTTGCATCTGTCTCCACAACTTTATTGACTGATAAGGCGGGCCACCAAGACTCCTATGACTCCTCTGAAGAAGTTCCAGCTTCAGCAGCTGAGATGTTAGAGACTGTTCATCCAACAACTGTTGTCTGTTCTTCACCAGTCAAAGCTTTATGGAGACAAAGAGAAAGACTCTGATGGAAAAAGCTCCAATTAAATCTGGACTAGAGTTCACCAGAAGACATGTGGAGACTCTGAAGACACCTGGAAGAAGGTTCTTTGGTCTGAGGAGACCAGGATGGAGCTTTATGACCATCAGACTAGATGATGTGATTGATGGACACCAAACACTGAACATCATCACAAACACACCATCCCCATTATGAAGCACGGTGGTGGCAGCATCATGACATGAAGCACGGTGGTAAATACTAGCTTGTAACTCCTTCAGAGGAGTCATAGGAGTCTTGGTGGCCTCCCTCTCTAGTCTCTCAGTTTTTGAGGACGTCCTGCTTTAGTCAGATTTATTCATGTTCCATCTTCCTTCCATTTCTTAATGATGGATTTAACTGGACTCCAGGAGATCTTCAGGAACTTGGAAATGTTCTTGTATCGTCCTGACTGATGCTTTTCAACAACCTTTTCTCAGAGTTTCTTGGAGTGTTCTTTAGTCTTCATGGTGTAGTTCTATCCAGGAGAACTGATCCACCAGAGACTGGACCTTCCAGATCCAGGAATCTTTATCCTACAATCACTGAGACACATTCACTGACCTCAAATCATCCATTTACTAACTGTGGGACGTTACTTTGTTGAATTCACGTTGACATTAAAGAGTCTTGTTAGATAATTTCTTGTAAATAAAACAAAAAGCCAAATTAAATTAAATGTTTTAGAGGAAAAAATAAAAAACTGCTGAAACCTTCCATCTACTGTATGTAGCTGAACTGCTGGAGCTCCACTTTAATAAAAAATGAGGTGAATATTACGAAAGATGTAGAAATCAAGGTCAGCTTTGGTGGATTCGGGTTGAGAATGAGGCGCTAAATGTGTTTAGCGTCCGGCGGCGGCAGCGTTAGCCCTCCGCCGCTGAGCGATAGCAGCTTCACAACTCATTAACTGTTTGAGACACCTCGTGGATGATAAGGTGTGAGAGCAGCCGGCCTCCATGGGTGCACTTAATGACTAATAATTGGTGGCTAAGTGCAGCCTGAAAGAGGCTCGCTAATGAGAGCGTCTGAGTTTAACTTGCAGCGAGTGTGTTTAAAGCCCAGTGTAAATGTCCTTCACTGGATGGTATCATCATCACAAAAACACATAGCGGCACACACAACTACACACAGACACACACACACACACACACACACACACACACACACCCACACACACAGCCAGCAGATGTTCATTGAAACGAACGATGGAGCTGATTTCCATTTGAAAGCTGAGTGGAAGTTATTAGATGCAGAGAAACCGCATCACTGATACTGAGTGGGAAAATGGAAGAGACGGACAGAAAACTCTGTTCATGTGCTCGGAAATATAGATTTACTTTGTCACATCGAGTTTTCTTTCTTTCTTTCTTTCTTTCTTTCCTTTGTTTCTTTTTATTCTTTGTTTCTTTCTTTCATTCTTTCATTTCTTTTGTTTCTTTTTTGTTTTTCTTTTTTCTTTTTAACCTTTCTTTTTCTTTCTTACCTTAATTTCTTTCTTTCTTTAATTCTTTCTTTTGTTCTTTCATTCTTTAATTTTATTTTTTCTATTTATTCTTTCTTTGTTTCATTTTATTCTTTCTTTCCTTCATTTCTTTCTTTCTTTCTTTCTTTCTTTCTTTGTTGTTCCACTCCTTCATTCATTGTCTTTCCTCTCGTTCCTCTTTCATTTGTCATCTTTTTCTTGTTTTCTTCCAACATCCTTCTGGGTATTTTCCACCCTAATTTCCACTAAATTAAAACCCTTAGTTCTGTCATTTTACCAAACATTTCCTGTAATTTACCAAAACAGGCAAAATCTGTAAACGGTGAATTTTCTGAAAAAGCAGTTTAAAACCTTCATTTTTTACAGTCAAACTATCTGCTGCTGTTGTAGAAACGAGTCACACAAAGACGACGTTTTTGTTCATTTAATCTTCTTTCTGACCTCCTTCTCTCCATTGAATGTCTGTTTTCTGTTCTTTTTTCTCCTCCAGTCCTTTCTTTATTATCTGACTGATATCACCACGTCCTGTCAGTAATAATAATGATGATATGAAGCAGATAAAGCTGAGTTGAGTCCGTCTGGTTCGGTCTGCTCAGCAGCTAGTTGTTGATGCGTCTCATTACCACATGAATAGCGGCTCTCAGCCGGCAGGAAGTAGAATCACATTAACACCACGTCGCTTCCAGGAAGCACAACCGCTTTGTAAACACGTCTCCTCAGATGACCAGGTAATCAGTGTTCCGCTGGCAGAAAGAAAAAAATAAATCCAAACAATCAATGGGCGCTGAGGGAATTCCCCGAACACAACAAAGGCTGCTGGGTAATCGCTGACGGGGGGAGCCTTCCCCTTTATTCTGTGTTTTTATTAAAAGACTTGTCAGAACCTGGATTATCACCTTGTTTATGATGAATTCATCCACCTAGTCAGGTATTATCCCGTCCACAGCTTGTATAATCTGCAGATGTACAGTACGGAAGCCCAGAGGAGCCAAATAAGAACCTAAATAATGGTTCAGGGGTAGTTTGATAATAGGACCTAATTCCAGACCACTCAGTGATTCCTCACATTTTCTTTTTTTTTTTTTGTTTCAATTGTAGTATTTCAAAAAACTGTTTCAGTCAGAAAATTCATTAACCAATCAGAACTGGTGTTGTTTACATCATGTGGAAGGAAGATAAGGACGGCAAATACTGTAAGACCAAAATGAAGCTTTTTGTCCATCAGACTAGACACTATGAAAGCATGGTGGTAGAAGCATCATGAAGCAAAGCATGGTGGTGGCAGCATCATGATATGGTGTGCTATCTAGGTGTGCTATCATGTTAGCATCACAGTTTATCTGATAGTGATTTTGTAGGATTTTACAAAAAAAGCTTCACATCATGATGCTGCCACCACCGTGCTTCACATCATGATGCTGCCACCACCATGCTTCACATCATGATGCTGCCACCACCGTGCTTCACGTCATGATGCTGCCACCACCATGCTTCATATCATGATGCTGCCACCACCGTGCTTCACATTATGATGCTGCCACCACCGTGCTTCACATCATGATGCTGCCACCACCGTGCTTCACATCATGATGATGCCACCACCATGCTTCACATCATGATGCTGCCACCACCGTGCTTCACATCATGATGCTGCCACCACCATGCTTCACATCATGATGCTGCCACCACCGTGCTTCACATCATGATGCTGCCACCACCATGCTTCACGTCATGATGGAGAGCATCATGGAGAGTGTGGATTTTAAACTTGTGTTAAAACTGTCAGTGTATAGATGAGTTTTCCCGTCCACTGTAATACATGTGTCCTCTAGTGGCAGGTAGAGGAACTGCAGCTGAACGTCTTTTTATTGATTTTTGATTGGGCTGCTTGTGTTGAGGCTTGTTCCTGGTGTGTGGTGTCTATGGGCTCGGACTAATTCCTGCTGTGCTGCTGTGTGTTCTGGTGTGTGCTGTGTCTACGGGCTCAGAGTAATTCCTGCTGTGCTGCTGTGTGAGGCTGGTGTGTGCTGTGTCTAGGGGCTCGGACTAATTCCTGCTGTGTGAGGCTGGTGTGTGCTGTGTCTAGGGGCTCGGACTAATTCCTGCTGTGTGCTGTGTCTAGGGGCTCGGACTAATTTCTGCTGTGCTGCTGTGTGAGGCTGGTGTGTGCTGTGTCTAGGGGCTTGGACTAATTCCTGCTGTGCTGCTGTGTGCTGTGTCTAGGGGCTCAGGCTAATTCCTGCTGTGCTGCGTGAGGCTGGTGTGTGCTGTGTCTAGGGGCTCGGACTAATTCCTGCTGTGTGAGGCTGGTGTGTGCTGTGTCTAGGGGCTCAGGCTAATTCCTGCTGTGTGCTGTGTCTATGGGCTCAGGCTAATTCCTGCTGTGCTGCTGTGTGAGGCTGGTGTCCCGTTAAAGGAAATCGTTGTCTCTTAATTAGAGCATTACTGCTGTGATAAAGTTACACCTCCAGATAATGATGTATCGACGGACGCCTCGCTCCTCCACTAACTTCCTCCTCTGGCCTCCTCTCCTTTCTTTCATCCATATTTCTTCTTTCATTCTCTTCTTCCTCTCATCCCTCATCTTCTCTTTTGTCATTGTTTCCCTTCACTGTATCTGTTTATCTTTCATCTCGTATTTAAAGTACGAAGCTTTTCTTTTCTTTTTCTGTTCCTGATTTCTTTTTTCATTGCTTCTTATGCCGCAATTTCTTTTTTCTCTCAGCAACCCTTTCTTTCTTTCTTTCTTTCTTTTTCTTTATGTTGTCTGTCTTTCTTTCTTTTTGTTGTCTTTCTTTGCTGTTGTTTTTCTTTTTTTTTGTTTTTTCTTTCTTTTTGTTGATTTTCTTTTTTCTTGTTTTTCTTTTTTGTTGGCTTTCTTTTTTCTTGTCTTTTTTCTTTCTTTTTTGTTTTTCTTTCTTTTCGATGTTTCTCTTGTTTTCTTTATTTTTGTTGTCTTTCTTTCTTTTTGTTGTCTTTGTTTTTTGTTGTTTTTCTTTCTTTTTTGCTGTTTTTCTTTCTTTTTGTTGTTTTTTTCTTGTCTTTTTTTCTTTTTTGTTTTTCTTTCTTTTTGGGGTTTCTCATGTTTTCTTTCTTTCTTTTCCATTGTATTTTCCTTCCTCTGTTTTTTCCTGTTTCTTTCTGTCTTTCTTCATTGATCGTCTTTCCTCTCTCCCCTTCCTCTTTCATTTGTCGCCTTTTTCTTGTTTTCTTCCACCATCCTTCTGTTTTTTCCCACATTTATGTCTAAATTAACACCTTTAAATCTGTAACTTTAATAAATATTTTCTGTAATTACCAAAACAGGGAAAATCTGTCAAATGAAAGTCGAAATATGGCTTCATTTTTTTTACAGCGTACCATTAAACTCTCCTCTACTGCTGCTGCAGAAAACGAGTCACACAAAGATGACGAGTTTCACAGGAAAGAAGCTGAAGCTAAATCCTCTTTAGCAGATTATGAGAGTGTCACTTTGATTGACTCTGAACAGAAAGTGCTAATAGTAATAATAATAGTAATCTGCTTACAGAAAGCTTCAGACCTGCTGCAAACACAAAACCCTTCAAACATGATGTTTGCACAACGAATGAATCACTAAAATATTACAACTTGTCATTGTTGGTGTCGTTGACTTCACAAAGCTGCATGTTGGAACAAAAACGGACACATTTTAAAGCAGGAAGGGATTACTTACATGGAAAATAAATGTTTAAATATCTAACTATTAGCCTCAAAGGAGAGTTTTTAGGGTTTAATAAACAACTGGAGGGGATTTTTTTTTTGAGAAGTGCTTCATCAAGTCCATTTTTTCTTAACCATGCTTCTCATAATGATGCTGCCACCACCATGCTTCACGTCATGATGCTGCCACCACCGTGCTTCAGTCATGATGCTGCCACCACCATGCTTCAGTCATGATGCTGCCACCACCGTGCTTCAGTCATGATGCTGCCACCACCATGCTTCACATCATGATGCTGCCACCACCATGCTTCAGTCATGATGCTGCCACCACCATGCTTCACATCCTGATGCTGCCACCAAAAGAAGCTTCCCAGAAATGACTGAAATCCTGAAAATTTCGGGTTTCGATGTTTAGAATTCCTGATTTGCTGCTGCATTGAAATGAAACTCTGGTTAGCATTGTTGCTAACTTTGGCCACCTCAGTCAGCTTTTGGTCTCCACTGACTCTTGAACAATCCTAGATGGGTTCTAAGATTCCCATGTGTGTTGCTCGGACCAAGAAAATACCCCAGAAGTCACACCACACCTATTTAATCAAAACTGTTGATGCTGTGCTAATTCAGTTAGCCCGTTAGCGGAGGTTGAAAACAACAGCAACCCCCCCCAATAAACACCTGAAAATGTCAAATGAATCAGCGGCCGTCTGCGGTGTGATGAATGTTAATGGTCCTCGGAGGGTAATGAGATCAAAAACATTTAGCTCCTTAGTAATAAGCTGCCGGCTTAGTTGGTAATCATGTTAATTAGTTTGTAATTAACTGCGGCGACTTGCTAATGCGAGAGACAATCCTGAAGGAAAAGGAAAAAGGAGCTGAATACTGGGAAATAGAATTCAGCACGAAGGAAGATCTTGTTGTTTATTTGTTCTGTTGTTTTTTGTGTTTCTCTGCAGTTCCTCCTCAGTTCCTCAACTACCCGACCAACACTTACGCCTACGAGTCGACCGACATCGAGCTGGAGTGTGCCGTGACGGGAAACCCACCGCCGACCGTCCGCTGGATGAAGAATGGGGAGGAAGTCATCCCCAGTGACTACTTCCAGATCGTGGTGAGTCTATTTCAACTATTTTCTGCAATGTACAACAGCCCTGAAGACTCAGAACTTTACGTTTTAGTATCTGCTGTTTAATATTGGTAAGTAGAGAGCATTACGGGGATTTAGCTACTAAAGGGGCACCATGACGAAGACTTCTGTGATGCTTAATGACGTCCAGCAAGCACAAGTGGTAAAACTATATCCTTGGAGCATCTGTAACAGCTGCTTTTAAGGTGCTTATCATGTGTCTGTGTCTAAACGTTGAATTGTTCAAAGAAACGCAAGGAATACGACACATCTGCATTCTCAAAAACTGAGAAATAATGTGAAAGACTAGTGTGGGAGGCCACCAAGACTTATATGACTCCTCTGAAAGAGTTACATGCTAGTATACACCGATGTGCCTCACATCATGATGCTGCCACCACCATGCTTCACATCATGATGCTGCCACCACCATGCTTCACATCATGATGCTGCCACCACCATGCTTCATATCATGATGCTGCCACCACCATGCTTTATGTCATGATGCTGCCACCACCATGCTTCAAATCATGATGATGCCACCACCATGCTTTATGTCATGATGCTGCCATCACTGTGCTTCACATTCATATTCTGTTTCATGTAACTCCTTCAGAGGAGTCATATGAGTCTTGGTGGCCTCCCTCACTAGTCTCTTTCTTGAATGAGTGTTAAATTAAATAAATCCCTTTAAGGGGGGTGCATATTAATGCAATCATTTATTTTACATTTTATATTTTGAATTAATTGACATTACTTTGCCGACAATCTGAGTATTTTTTTTAAAGTTTGTTGTCCAAAAAGCCAAACTGCTTTGACCTTTATGATTCAGTGTGGAAAAGCAATAAAAGAAGTAAACTTCCAACTTTGTGACCTCGGTATTTTTCCTCCACATTAACAGTTTAAAGGCTTTTATGTGGCTTTTTAAGGTGGAAATCCATGTTTACCTTTCAAATAAAGGAAAGGCAGAGAATCAAAAGCAGAAAATCAATGAGAAGAAGCCATCAGTTGGGTCCTAGTGTACATATTTTTAATGTGAATCATCTTTATAAAGCACAAAACATGTAAAGCTGAGGGGGTTGGACTTAATGATGTGAGGATAACATGACTCTGCTGCTGTATAATCTGGATATCACTCATAATCTTTAATCCCATTTTCCACTGGCAAGCGAACACACACAGAGTTATTTGTTGCGGCTTATTTGATATTTTCTGACTCGTGTAAAGCTCTGAGCCACTCTGTTGTTTGTTTTTATTGATTTTTTGACACGTTGTTTGTCTTTGTTTGTCTCCCAGGACGGCAGCAACCTTCAGATTTTGGGTTTGGTGAAGTCGGACGAAGGATTCTATCAGTGCATCGCCGAGAATTCGGCCGGCAGCTCGCAGGCGATGGCTCAGCTGCTGCTCCGAGAACCAGGTAGGAAAACACAAACAACCAAACAAAACAAACAAACAAGCAAACATAAACAACACGAGTGTCGCCGTACAAAAACAAAACACAACCTGCTACCATCACCTGTCATCCTCATTTCTGTCATGGTTTAATTTTCTCTGCAAAGTTTTCTGTACATCTCGATGGAGCATTAACCGCCATGATGCTGCTGCCGCCATGCTTCATAATGATGAGGCACGGTGGCGGCATTATGATACAGTAGTGAATAATGTCTGCTTTTTTATTGTGTTGAGTTGAGATTACAAACTGGGTCAGACACTAAGGGAAGTTTTTAATGCTAAAGCTAGCTAAAGATAGCATGTGCAGCTAATTTAGTACATTTTTCTGTATGTATGTATTTAGATTGAGTCCATTTTGTATTGTTTTGTGCGTTTACGTTTCTGAGACACAAAATATACGAGGTTGAACACAATTTCTATTTATAATTGGAGGAAAATTAATGCAAATCCCAGCAGCAGTGATTTAGTTTCTGGTGGAGTTTAGTTAATTGGTTGCAGTGTTCCTCTGTATGTATATGTTATTTAGGCGTTTGGCCAGTTATGTTGGTACGCTTTGAGGAAAAACATGAACACATCTACTCTAATTAATTAGTAGCAGTAGTAGGACTTGCTTATTCCTGATCTCTGTATTTCAGTGTGTCTACAAGGTTATTTTATTATTTTACAGATGAAGATTGTGGGTATAACGATGCAGAAGCTAATTACTGGTCATAGAAGTCACAGTATACAGGAAGTTTACTGACGGAAGTGGTGATTATGAGTTGTTGAAGTTGCGATTATGAGTCCAGGAAGAAATAATTATGACTTATGGAGGTCGTGAGCTGAAGTTATCAAGGTGATAAACACAGATGGAAGTCGTCATTATGAGATGCTTCAGTCTGAAGGCATAGAAATGAGGTGAGTTATGGTTTAGTTTGGTGTAATTATCTGCTCTGACCTTAAAGAACATTTCAAACTGGTGCACCTGTTGGGAAGACTTTGTCATTTTCCCCTGTAAATAGAGGAAATAACACAGAAGCAGAGTGTTTAAACAAATATCTACCTGCAGATTTCCGCAGAATGCATGAATCTTTTAGATTTTTAATGTTTGACACCAATTAACCCTCAAGCATTGATTAAAAAGCTACGCAGAGGTCCTTGAAGACAAAAGTTTGAGAGAGTTGTAAACAATGCTATAAAATTGTTATGTGCCGCTGTTATATTCCTCTTTGGCTACATTTTCTTTAAACCAGGATCAGGGTAATAACTACTAAATAATCATTCATTTTCAGGATTTTTATATTTTATCTCTACATGATACTACAGCAGAAAAAAACAAAACAAAAGACTTAAACTCTGGACCTTAAAGACAAAAATACCCCTGTAAAAAACACCATAAAAATGCTATGTAGTAGAATTATTTAAGGTTAACATCAGTCTTGATCATAACTAGTAAATATTAATTATTTTACAGACTTTTAACCCTGTAAATGCTTTGTAAACATGATGCTGCCGGGGGGAGGGGGGGGTTCGTCCTGAATGCTCTATGATATGACCAAAAGCAAAAACAAACAAAAAATTGTATTTGCTCCATCGACCAAATATGAAAAAATGACACAAGTGATGGAAAACAGTAACAATTATCATATTTAAGAAAAAAAAAAATCCATAATAAAAGTGTAAAAACCATGAAGAGAAAGATTTAATTAGGTAAAGGGGATCAAAAATAGCAGTTTTAATGAGTTTCAATGGGATTTTTTTTGTCTTTAAAGTCCTCATTTCAACTTTAAATTCGAAAATTCCCACTAAAATGCACATATTTGCCATAATTATCTAAATATACATGAACACTGGCAAAATGATCAGCCTGCACGAGGGCTGAGCTGCTTTAAACGGACAGAAAATGGAGAATAATCTACTCTTAGATGCATCAGTGTTGGTTTTACACGCAGGCTGTGTTTTTTGTCCTGGAACTGGGCCTGGACAGCTGGTTCTGTGTTCAAACTGGAGACCAGACTTGGAAAAGAAACACAATCGGCATTAGGTTTGGAGGTTCCTCATCCAGAATCATAAAATACTAATTTAAAAATCAATTTCCTGCGTTTTCTCACCAACGGAGCTCCGAGTTTAGTTCAAGAAACAACCACCTGGGAGTCGTGAGAAACTTTCAGCTTCCTCGTTACCATAGAAACTCCATCCCACTCCATTCATTCTGCTGACGGAGCTTCCTCTGAGCTGCATGTCTGGGAATAAATTAGAATAAAGTAGATTTGAAGATATTTTCCACTTTTCCCCTCAATGATGGGGCGGAATAAGCTGCTGCTCTGGGTTACTTTTTAACTTTGAGATGCCAGAGAGACTGAAAAATGTTGGTTGGTTGAGGTTCATGGAGAATGTGTGCGTGGTATTCATATAAAATCACTACAGCCACATAATAGTCTGTTTTTAGCGTCGTTTTATTGTGAAAACAGTTAATAAATGCTTGTTTCTTACTTTTTAAACTCTCCAAACGCTGTATGAATTGAATCAGTCTGTTAAGTTTAATGGATCCACCTCAAGTCAGCTCATTTTTAGTAAAATTTCAACTCCACTATTTCTGATTTGTCTGAACATTTAGTAGCATTAAGTATGGGTATTTATACACATATGTCAAATTTTAGCTTCAAATGTCAAATATTTTATGAGATTACTGCTTTCAAAACCCACTCGTCAACCCATTTTCAGCAGGTTTTATTGAAATCTGAGTCTGTTTGATCAACAATAGCTGAGGAACTATTAAAGATAAAAACCTGAAATTTTCTCTCTTAGTTCTCATCATGTCATTGAGTCAGAATCTGGAATATTGTGTGGCTGTAAATATAAAAAAAACAGTAAGAAAATGAAGTTAAGATGTTAATGATACATTCTGTCTGGTTCTGTTTATTTTTAATCCATTATTACTTAAAATTCCACGTATAAAATGTGTCAGAACTCTTAAATTGTTGTCAGTATTTGAGAAAATGCAGCTTCTAAACCGTTCCTACCACCTTCTAGAACATCGACGACTCACTTTTAGACTTTTAGCTCATTTTTATCAAACATTTTATTCTGAGTCTGTCTGAACAACAACATCTGAGGAACTATTAGACTTTCTTTTGGGAAATATTAGATCTTAAACCTTCCACTGAGGTAAAACTAGTGTGTTTCATGTATTATTTGTGTGTTTTTAGATGTTTTTAAACAGGACAATCTGCACCACTAGTATACGTACCCTACAAAGTCTACTGGTTACTTCAACAATATCTGAGGAACTAATAAAGATAAATAATCCAATATTCCAGATTCTGAATCAATGACATGATGACAAATAACAGAGAAAATTTCGAGTTTTTGTCTTTAGTAATTTCTCAGATATTGGAAATTTCTCACATTGAAATCTGAGTATGTTTGAACAACATTTCAGGAACTTTTAAAGATAAAAACTTGAAATTTTCACTATTATTATTCAGTTGAAATCAAACTATCAACTAATAGTTTAGTTTTTGTGCTACATGTCAAACCTGCTCAATCAGTTATGAAAGTATATTTAAAATAACTTTACTTCCATTTTTGTGACCCAGTATTTCATATTAAAGTGTTCTACATGCTTAGTTTTGTATTATTGTGACCTGCAGCTACATGTGGTTCAGAAAATATCACTAGTTGACTTCTGGATGATCAGTTTTTTTTTGTTAATTTGTATTCAAAGATGGAACTTTTCAGTGTTTTTTTTCCATATTTGAACCGCTTGTCTGATACTACAGATGGTTAAAGTCCAACGTTTTGTTGACCCGTCCATCCACCCCGACCTCCTCCCTACACATTTCTGGCTTTAATTTTAATCCACAATCAGAGATTATTTGATCTATTTGTCCAATATTCCAGATTCTGAATCAATGACATGATAAGAAATAAGACAGAAAATTTCAGGTTTTTATCTTTAATCGTTTCTCAGATGTTGTTCAGACAGATTCAGATTGTTTTAAAAAACCTGCTGAAAGTGAGTCGACGGGCGATTTTTAATAACTTTTATCTCAGAAAGTATTTGATATATGAAGCTAAAATTTCACAGATATCTTCAAATTTATCCATAGCTCATGATAAAGATGTTTCAAGTAAATCAGAGATGGTCGAGCAGAAGGAACCTGATGATTTAAGGTGGAATAACTCGACTGAATGTTCTGAATGTATTTTCTCCACTTGCAATCTCTTCTAATCAGCCTGCATCAGCCGGTTTGTTTCTGTTGACCAATAAAGTTATTGACTTTCCACTAATGGCGTCCAAAGATCTGACCGTCTGTAAAACCGAGCGTCGTTCTCCCGACGTTCTGCTGCGACGTTCAGTTCCTCAGTAATCAGATTACAGTCTCAGCTGAAGGAACAGCAGGAGGTTCTGGCAAAGAGTCGCTGTTTGCTGTGCAGCGGTGCTGTTTGTGTCGGGGGTTAGAGTCCAGTTAGTCATGTGGTTGGGGGGGGTGACAGTAGCTACACACACAACCACACACAGATACACAAACACAAAGAAACACAATCACACACTTACAAACACAGCAGCAGATGAAGATGCAAACAGCTCAGCCTCTCTGCAGAACACCTGAGTCAGCAAAGTGGAATCACTCTGCATCTAAATGGACCAGAGTGTGTGTGTGTGTGTGTGTGTGTGTGTGTGTGTGTGTGTGTGTGTGTGTGTGTGTGTGTGTGTGTGAGAATGAATAAGTACTCTAAACAGTGAGCGCAGCGATATTCATAATGTGAGTTATTGTGTTTGTGGATCCAGAGACTGCAGATAAAACATGGACTTCCTGCTCTGTGGACTAAATTAAGCAGCGATCCTGTTATTGCATTCACTAAGTCAGAGATTTTCCGAAAAATACAGAAAGAAATGTGCAAACTAAAATGTAAAAACCGAGTAGAAAAGTCTTGTGGACAAGTGTGACCAGTGAAGATGGTCATAAAGCTAATATGATGCATTAAAAACCATGAAAACAGTCGTTTAAGTGATGTTGCAAAATGCTTAACATATATGATGGTAATGATTTAAAGTAGTGAAAAAATTACATACAAGCTGCAGTTGTATGTAAACATGCAGGTTGAGTAAATAAGGACAAAGTGCATAAAGGAAAGACGGTGTAAAGATGCTGATATTTACAGATTGTGTACATCCAGCAGTGAGTAGTGAAGGAAGTCATGTTTTACGTTTTCTAGACAGACTTTAGCTGAACCAACCAACCAACTAGTAAATAAATTAATGAATAAAAACATAAACAAACAAATAACTAAATGCATAAACAAATAAATAATATACAGGTTAAGTTGACAGATTAACATACATAATGTGGACGTTATCTTTATCTGCAATTTTGGATGTTTTTTTGTTTGTTTTGTTTTTTTAAATAGTCGACCTGTAAATAAACACTTTATATATTTTTGGGACTTTATTGGAAAACATCTATAAATGTCGAGAATTGACAAAACAGGGAAAACCTGTAAAATGGGTAAAAATAAAATAATTAAATAATAATAATAATGATCATTTGAAAAATTATACACTGTAGTTTTTTTTTTTTAGCAAATAACAGCAAATACCTGTAAATTAACTTTTTTCCCTGATTTAAATACATTTAAAAAGTGCAATTTCATAGTAAAACATAGTAAAAGAACATATTAACATTTATAAAATGCAGAATTGTGACGTGAACAGTTCTGTCTTGCTGTTATTTATATAGAGATTTAATTTTTATTTTTTTTTACAGTCAACCTGTTAATTAAGACTTTATCTAGAATTTAATACACACACAATGAACTGTTGAAAACCCATTAAAAGAAACATAACTTTATTTTTTAAAAAGTTTTTTAAAAGTTTAAAAAAAACTTTACTAGAGAAGTTAAGCCGCTAACTTTGTGATGAAAACAACGTTAAACTAGTTAAAAACTGGCTTTAGTGTTCTGTCAGGAGGAGAACCGACATGGAGAACGTTTTCTGTCACCTGGACGCCTCCGTCTCACCTGTTCTGCTCTTTTGTTCCTCTCTTTGTCTGGACTTTAATCACCGACAGCAGCACAGATGGTCGCCGTTATGGCTTGGTTACCGTCGCCACGGGAACCCCAGCATCCCAGCAGGCCCACAGCGGCCAATCAGAGGTTCCCGTGAGAAATCACGGCGGGAAACGGGCGTGTGTGTGTGTGTGTGTGTGTGTGTGTGTGTGTGTGTGTGTGTGTGTGTGTGTGTGTGTGTGTGTGTGTGTGTGTGTGTGTGTGTGTGTGTGTGTGTGTGTGTGTGTGTGTGTGTGTGTAATTGTCAGATGCCACCCCGTTGCCCTTGGCAACGTCAGGCCTCTTGATCCTTGAAGTGACTCCTCTCAGACACACGATTATACCACGGTTTTGTTCTCCAACGTGCTTCTAAAACTCTGTAGCGGACTCCATTTACACACAAACACACACACGCACGCACGCACGCACGCACGCACGCACGCACGCACACACACACACACACACGCACACACACACACACACACACACACACACACTGAGGTGCTTCCATTAATACATGCAGGTGATGACCTGATCCGACTTCAAAACACTTAAAATCTGCACAAAATGACGCTCTGTTCTACCTGAAACTTTTATAGCATCAGCTATGAATGTTTATAAACATGTCTGTGGAGTTTTAGCTTGAGATATTAAATACTTTTTGAGATAAATGTATTTAAAAACAGCCCGTTGACTCACTTTAAGCTGGTTTTTATTGAAATCTGAGTCTGTTTGAACAACATTATCTGAGGAACTATTAAAGATAAAAACCTGAAATTTTCTCTCTTATTTCTCATCATGTCATTGATTCAGAATCTGGAATATTGGACAGTAGATCAAATAATCTCTGATTAGGGCGGAGTTGAAATATGGGAAAAAAGTTTCATTTTTGAGCTCAAATTAACAAAAAACTGATAATCCAGAAGTCATCTAGTAATATTTTCTGAACCACATGTAGCTGCAGGTCACAATAATACAAAACCAAACATATAGAATACTTTAATATGAAATACAGAAATGAATATAAAGTGAATTTGAATGAACTTTGGTAACTGATTGAGCAGTTTGACGAGTTGTGGCACAAAACTAAAATATTAGTCGAAAATTTGATCTGAATTTCAAAATGTTTCTCCAAATATCAAAGTAAACATAAGAATTTTTTCATAGAGGCAATTTTGTATTTTTTTGGGACACCACTTTGTAGATATAAACCTGTTTTGGAGGAGATGTGTCATGAAATAGACATGAATAAATAAATAAATGAGCTCAAAGATGGAGCTTTTCATGACGTTTTTTTCTCATATTTCCACTCCTCCATAATCAGAGATTATTTGATCTACTGTCCAATATTCCAGATTCTGAATCAATGACATGATGAGAAATAAGAGAGAAAATTTCAGGTTTTTATCTTTAATAGTTCCTCAGATATTGTTGTTCAAACAGACTCAGATCTGAAACAACAAACCTGCTGAAAGTGGGTTGACAGCTCTAGAACCTTCATTCTAGCCTGATGGAACCATTTCTTTACCACGTCTGATGTGTGTTTGGACTCATTGTCTTGTTGAAACATCCGACTGTGTTCAAGATCAACCTTCTGCTGATGCTTTTAGGTTTTCCTGAAGAATGTGGAGGTAATCCTCCTTCTTCATTATTCCATTGACTTTGTGTAAAGCTCCAGTTCCACAGAGCATGATACTGCCACCTCCATGCTTGATGGTAGGTTTGCTGTTCTTGAGGTTTAAAAATACCCTCAAACCTGCCCAAAAAAGCTTAAAACCAGTCCTCAAAAAGTCTAAAACCAAACCTAAACTACTCCTAAAAAAGTCCATAACCCATCCAAGACAGTCTGAAAGCAGTCTGAATCAAGTTAAAAAAAAAAAATGAAACTGGGCCGACGGGTTGTTTTTAAATACATTTATCTCAGAAAATATTTGATGTATGAAGTTAAAATTCACAAGTAACTTCATAAATATCCATAGTTTATGCTAAAAACATCAGAGATGATTGAACAGAAATTGTCACAGGGGACATTGTTTCTGCAATGTGCAAGAAAAACCTGCAAAAAATGGGTAGACAGGTGATTTTTTAAAAATAAATAAACCTTTAGAAAAGCTTTTTCCTTCTCCTTAAACTCTTTAAAGAAAATGCCAAAAAAAACAACCTCAAGTGAACCTACAAACTTCAATTTGGGACATTTTCCCAAAATTTTCTTTAAAAAATGCAGAAAAATCCACATTTAAACGGCATAATTCAGTCATTAACTCCCTCTGAAACTAAATATACTTTTTTATTTCCTTTTCTTTCACTTTGCTCGTGTATAGTTTTCTATATTTCTTGCGTTTAGCAGCCAGCAGAATGATTTTCGTGCTGCTTTACGACCACAAAGACAGACGGAGGTTGCTGCTGCGTCGGCACTATTTGGTTTTTATGGTAATTTGTTCTCAGATGATTAGAAAAGACAGAAAAGATCCTCCAGAGGCGTCCGAGTTAAACCCTGGTCTGGATCTGGATCTAAACCTCAGCTCATCTCTTCATGCTTTCTTTTCCTTCTTATCTCCTTCACAATCTGACGTCGGGCAGTTTTTATTCTTCTCTGACCTCCGGTTTCATCCCGAGTTCGTCGCTCTGCTTTTGTTTCAGCAGAATTAAGATTCAGGACGTTTTCTCAGCTGATTACTGATAAATTATTGCAGCAGATTCTGGATGGAAACAGATTCTGTGTGTCTGCAGCTGTTTTAGTGGAAAAGAATTTGAGTTTCAGACCATTTAATGAAGGATAATTTGCAGTTATACTCATTTAAAGTCACGTTTCAGCTTTGAATTCGGTTAAAATTAGGTTTAGATTTGAGTTAAATCCAGGTAAAGGTTTAGATTGCAGTCAACACCAGGTCTTTGAGCATAGAATATGGATATTTATAAAGATATTTGTTCAATTTGAGCTGATATATTCCAGCTAAAACAGGGCAAATCTGTAGATTAATGGTTAAAAAAGTTTATTTACCATTTTCAATACATAATATACACAATTTTCCTTAACATAATAATAATATCCGTAAAATAATTGCATATTTTTAGCTCATTTCAATACAGTAAGGCTGTGTGTTTTTACTGTCCAACAACTTATCTGTAAAAGGATTTTTTTGTATTTGTCAGTTTATGTACAGATTATTTTCTCTCAAATAACTTGCTATTTTTACTACTAAAACATACAGATTTTAATGTGAACATTATTTGATATTTATTGATTTGTTAATTTTATTTCATTTTATCTTTTAAAGTCGACATGCAAATTAATATTTTTTTTCTTTGACTTCATGAGATATAAACCATAATAAACTGGTAAAACAACTGCATTCTGTGAATTAACAGTTTAAAAAATATAAAATTCTTCGATATTTAATATATATATAAAATTTTTATTTCAAGCAGATATCTGTAAAATAATGAAAATTAATTAAATTTTAATTTTAATTTGCTAATTTCAACACAGTAAAATTGTGTAATCTTATAGTCAAACATTGTAAAAGAACAAATTATTATTTTTGAAAATACAGATTTTTGATGTGAACATAATTTGACCTTTATTTATTTATTACAGTCAGATGGGATTTTTCTAGATGTAAACTGTAATAAACTCGTAAAAAACAGGTCAATTCAGTAAATTACCAGTTAGAAAAATAAATTAACTATTTTTCTGTATGTAATATTCATAATTTTTCTTTTAAATAACAACAAATACTTGTAAAATAATTATATTTTTGCTCATTTAAACACAGTAAAGTTGTGTAATCTTATAGTCAAACATTGTAAACGAACAAATTACTATTTTTAAAAATGTTGAATTTATTTACAGTTTTTTTGTTTGTTTATTTAAATCAATATATAAATGATTACTTTCGTTGCAATTTTATTAATTATTATCTGTAATTTATCTATAAAACGAGTTTTTCAGTCCTTATTATATATTTTTATTTTTAGCTTTCTAGCAACAGCAACTATCTGTAAAATATTTGCAATTTTTGCTGATTTAAATAAAAAAAAACAGATAGTTAATGTTGAATATTATTTACATATTTTTGTGATGTTTTAGAGTTAACATGTAAATTAGTACATTTTTTCTGTGATTTTACCAGATATTATTCAACAAAACTGGGAAAATCTGTAAAATAACAGTTGAAATATGATTTTCAGTCCTTAATATAATTTATTATTATTATTATTATTATTATTATTATTATTATTATTATTATTATTATTATTATTATTATTATTATTATTATTGTTTATTATTGTTATTATTTAGAACTGCAACTATATGTAAAATAATTGTATTTTTTACTGATTTAAATACAAAAAAGATACAAAAATACACAAATTTTACAGATTATACTGATTTTTTTCCAATGTATTCAACTTGATAAGAAAAACCGAAAGTGATAATCATTTAGAAGCCGGTCTTTTTGTGTTGCATTTATTTTAATTTGTAGTTTTTCACATTTCTTTGCGTCTCTTCATCTTTTAATTCAGTAAATAATGTCCAGAAAAAGACAGAAAAGATCATTTCTGAATGGCTGAAGGAGGGAAAAGGTAGAGAGAGGATCAGGATGGATGGAGAGAGAGAGAGAGAGAGAGAGAGAGAGAGAGAGAGAGAATTCAATCAGCCGGGGTGATGCTGAGGAGAGAAAAGATGGAGGGAAAAAAGAGAAGAAGAAGAAGAAGAAGAAGAGGGTCAAGCGAAGGGCAGCGAGACAGAGAGAGAGAGAGAGAGAGAGAGAGACAGAGAGAGAGAGGAAGTGTGTCAACCATGACAGATTTGTATTCCAGAGTGAGCCTCTGACCTTAGAAAGCATCACAACACACACACTGGAAAACACACACTAACACACACACACTAGAAAACACACACACTAACACACACTAGAAAACACACACACTAACACACAGTAAAACACACACACTAACACACACTAGAAAACACACACTAACACACAGTAAAACACACACACTAACACACTAAAGCACACACACACACACACACACACACACACACACACACACACACACACACACACACACACACACACACACACAGTGAAATGCTTTTACTTCATCACCTCAGTGTATATAGGAAGGGGGGGGTCTGTTGCCAGGCGACCGCAGCCTCCTCCTCCAGACGAGTGTGTGTGACAGGTAGAGATACATATTAAGTGTTTGCCCCACAGCGAAATGAGAAAGACGACCAGTAGAACCAGTAGGACCAGTAGGACGAGTAGAACCAGTAGGACCAGCAGGATGAATAGAACCAGTAAGACCAGTAGGACCAGTAGAACCAGTAGGACCAGCAGGATGAATAGAACCAGTAGGACCAGCAGGATGAATAGAACCAGTAGGACCGTTAGAACCAGGAGAACCAGTAGGACCAGTAGAACCAGTTTAGATCTACAGCTGGGAACTAAAGTTCACATCGATGTTGAGTCTCCAGCGAGTCTTAGAACTCACACATGAATCTTTGTCGCAACAAACAATCATGAATTTAGCTTCTTTCAATGAATTATGATGCTGCCACCTCCATGCTCGATGGTAGGTTTGGTGTTCTTGGGGTTAAAAGCCTCACCTGGGTCATAAATATACATACAGCAATGCATGGTGGTGGCACTACATCATTCATTCCCAGATAGCTGTGACTAAATGTTCTTCGTAGACACTCTGTGGTCTGCAGGTTTTAATGTGTAAATTGTGATTTTATCACAAAAGGAAAATAATTTCCATGTATATGAAGGAAATCTTTCACTATCTGGTTTCATTTTCATGCTAAACTCTGCTTCACTGCCGCCTGGACGATGCTTTCTTTCTTTTCTTTACTTTTCTTTTCTTCCTCGTCGTCGTTTTGTCATCTGCAGATTCTCTCTCCTCCTCTTCGTCGTCTTCCTGGTCATTTTCTTTTCCTCTTTCTCGCCTCCATCTCTCTCCTCCTCCTCTTCATGTCCTCCGGTGACAGATTCTTCTTTTCTTTTCTTATTTATTTCTTTTCAGTGACAGACATTTTGTGCTGCGACTCTAAAAACAACAACAACCTCCAACACGACAAAACAAACCCAGACGTCTGCCGAGTGTCATTTCAATCCACGGCGAGCGGCGACCTGCAGACGCCTTCAGAGCTCCGGATTTAATGAAATTCAGCTCAATAACACTTGTTTGATTTCCAGATATAGAGAGAAACAAACAGAGAAATGCAGCTCTGAGATCTGGTTTTCTCTCTCTGAGCGTTTTATTAGGAACAGAAGAAACACAGCAACTTCTTCTGCAAAGATTCTGCTTTATTCTTATTTTTCAGACATTTTATTAATGATCTCTGCACATATTATTCATGTTTTTCAGGCAATTAAAAATAAAATGTTTTGACAACGTTTGACATTTTACTCATATTGCTGTAATTTCTAACATTTATTGAAACATTTTTTTTAGTAATACTTTATGGCCGTTTTAATTACATTTTGCGGACATTTTATGATTGTTATTTTTTTGGAAATATTATCCTTATATATTATTTAGATATTCCAAAAAAATTAAACAATCATTATTTTCTTCCTAATATTTTTGAATTTTTAAAAATTATTTTTCTAAGAATTAAAAAAATGTCCAAAACTGTCACTCTAAAAAAAAAAGAAAAATATGTTAAAAATCAATAAAGTCTAAAAAGATATTGAGTGAAATGTCAGAGAATCATGAATAAAATGTCATAAAACAAATTAATAAAAATATCTGAAATACAATAATAATGAATCAAAAATAATATATCCCAAAAATATGACTAAAACATAAAAAAATATATAAATAAATTGAACATAATAAAAATCAAAAATCTTAAAATATATTATTTTAAAAACATAAATAATTAAGTATTACTAAATTGTAAAAATCCAAATAAATAAAGGTTTAAAAAAATAATATCAAAAATCATAGAAAATATGAGCATGAGTCAAAAATAGCACAATATCTTTTTTTAAATTTTAATATTTAAATATCTAAAAAAATACTAAAATGTCAAAACCAAATAAATTAATAAATATATAAAAATAAAATATATCAAAAATTACAGGAAATATGAGCATGATTCAAAAATAAAAAATAAAATAAATGTAAAAAAAATCTTAAATAAATATACAGCCAGAAAATGTTACTAAAATGTAAAAAAAACCTAATAAGTGAATAAATAACTAAAAATCTCAGTAAGAATATTAAAAATGACACAAAATATGAGTATGAATCAAAAATAAAAAAAAATGTTATTTAAAAAAAATAAAATAAAAAAATCATAATTAAGCATCCAGAAAATTTCAGTTAAATAAAATAATAAAAGTAAAATGTCTAAAAAAGTAAAGTAAAATACCGCAAAATTATGACAAAAAATGTTGAAAAACAACAACAAACAAAAGAATAACAAAATAATTACAGTTTCAAAAGTCAGGAAAATAAATCGAAAAATGACATAAAAATATCAGCAAAAACGTCAGAAAAATGTTTTTAAATTATTTAAAATGTACTATATAATATAATATAATATAATATAATATATTTTGCTAATCAGATTTCTGTTTTCTGCAGCTTTAACAGCAAACAGCAATAAAAAGCTTTAAAAATCAAAATTCTAACTGCAGTTTGAGGTAAAGAAGCTGAACATTATTATTTGTGTTTTCACGTCTGTTTGCTCTCCACACTTTTTCTTTAGAATCATTTTCCTCTTTCTGCGTCGCTCCGCATAATAAAACTAATAAAAAATACAGAAAGAAGAGGAGGAGGAAAATATTTATCTTCTCTCCTCTCATAGCTGATGTTTGTGCGACGTCGGCTTTTATCGACCGAAGAAACTGGAAGGTCGTCTGAACGTGTGAATATCGACCAGTTAGTGTGTGTGTGTGTGTGTGTGTGTGTGTGTGTGTGTGTGTGTGTGTGTGTGTGTGTGTGTGTGTGTGTGTGTGTGTGTGTCACCTCCAGCATTGATCCCCTTTGTGATGAAACACCTTCCCATCAGCCCCTTCATCATCGCCCAGCAGGAGCAGGAAGTGAAGCTGTGGTCGTTATTGAATGAATCCTGCAGAGTGAAAAATATTTCTTTAAAAATGCATTTTACAAAAAAAACAAAAACACACACCTGTTCCACCGGTTTGTGTTTCTCGTGCATGTTTCAGTTTGTAAATCGACCTTTTAAGTCAAACTGTGGCTGTTCTACGATGAAAAACCATAAAAACTAACTGGACACCTGCTGCTTGGGTAGTGGATATTTCCTGGATTTAATGTGTAGCTTCTGGATATATAGCTGGTGTCTAATTCCTGGAAAACAGCAGCTAATGTTGGCTCGTTTAGAGCAATGGGTGGTTGATTATTCCAAGTAGTGTTAAATTACAGAAGGTGGTTGATACTTCCTGGATAATGCACACTTGGTTGGTTATTCATGGATGACTGATGCTGGGGCACTCAGAGCAACGGGTGGTGGATATTTGCTGGATAATGACTTCTGTTCATTGTATTGGTAATCTATAATTTCTAGACAGCTGCAGCTCGTGCCTATTTATACAGGGTAGTGGATAATCCTGGATACTTACAAGGTTTTCTTGTACAACTTGGGTTTGCTTTTATAGGTAAACATATTGGTAGTAGATATTTGCTGGATTTTGAGGATAGTGGGTATTTTCTGGAAAAGGAAATCATTTATATGTTCGGATCTGAAAATTAATATCCGGATACCACCGTCGGGACCGAATATTCGGATATTCGGGTCCAGCCCGAGTAGATGGTGCCCATTGACACAGGGTAGGGGATAATTCTTGGATGGTGCACTCAGTGGGTTATTCTTGGGCAACTGTAGCTTCTTAATTTCGACAAAACAGTTAAATGATGGTATTTGTTGGATGATGAGGGCAGTGGGTATTTCTGAAAATTCCATTTGGTACCAATTTATACAGAGTCATGGATAATTGCTGGATTGCTCACGGCTGGTAGGTTATTTTAGGACAATTACAACACGTTTGTTTTGATGGGCTGTTATAATTCCTGAACAATTTAAATGTTTTCATTTATACAAGCCAATCTATAATTCCTAGATAGCTGTAGTAGCTCGTGCCCATTTATAAAGGATAGAGGCTAATTCCTGGATAGCTCACATGTAGTAGGTTGCAACCCACGTTTGTTTTTGACAGGCAGGTATAATTCCTGGAAAACTGCTGCCAGTGTTGGTTTACGTCGAGCATGAAGGAATGGATATTTGCTGGATGATCAGTGGGACTTGTGCTCATTGCATTGGACAAGTTTGGCTTGCTCTGGGGGTCAGGCATATGGGTTCTGTAAAGTGACTCGAGAGAATTTGACTGTAATTGGCGCTATATAAATAAAATTGAATTGAATTGAATTGAATTGGGTATTTTCTGGAATGTGTTCTCATTTATAAGAGCTAATCTATAATTCCTAGACAGCTGTAGTACCTTGTGCCTGTTTATACAGGGCAGAGGATAATTCCTGGATGGTTCATGTGATTTATTTCGTGTTGACGGGTCTGTATAATTCCTGGAGCAGCATGTGCTGTATTATTCATGTGAGCGGATATGCACCTGGCTGCTCATTCATGCATGACAATGAATAATTCCCACAAGGCTGCTGTTCGTGCTCGTCCATACAGGGTCGTGGTTAATTTCTGGATGACGGTAGCTCTTTGCTCGTTTATGTGCCTGTTTGCAGCACACGGTGACGGACGCCGCCGCTACCCACGATGCATTTCATTCTTCTTAAAGCCAAACACAGAATATAAAACAGATTTTACATTCCTGTAGAAGTTTCATTGCATCAGAAGCTCAGACTCGCCGCTGTGTTTGAGTTTTATCTCGTGCTGTCAGTCCTTCAGCAAAACAGTTTTTTTCTCGTCTACAAAGTGATTTTTATGGTGAAATTATTCAAAACACGAGGTGCTAAAAACGTGGAGTGTGATAAGACGTGACGGCTTCACATCTGCTGGGGAAGCCGAGATAGACGGAGGCGAGAACATGAGAGGAAGTGAGATAAAGCCGGATAAATCTGCTGCCACGGTCCGAAAAATCTGTCTCTGCTCGATCCTTTATTCACAGTTTTACTCAGATCAAACATCCAAACTAACGCAGGTCAGAGGAAACTTCTGGAGCCTGGACATGACGAACCTGAACCGATAAAAACGGAACGTTTTCAGCAAAGACTCTGAGAATAGACCTAAAACACCGAACATCAGAATACGTCATAGCTGGAGAGAAAAAGAATTTAAAGAGACTAGATGGAGGACACCAAGACACCTATGACTCCTCTAAAGAAGGAGTTACAAGAAAGACTAGAGGGAGGCCACCAAGACACATATGACTCAGTAGAACCTTCTAACACTACCAGTACTTTCTCCAGCTGTTTAGTTTCTATAATTCTGGTGTTAGATTTCATCATGGAGGGAAACGAGTCATGTTTTGTGTAACCAGGTTAACTACGTTGCCGTGGTTACTCCGCGGTAGAGCTTATTATGGGATGTCCAGGTCACCTCAGAGGTTTCAGAGTTCTCTTGTGTTTCCTGCTTCATGGTAACAACGTGACAGAAAACCACCTGGAATTACTGCAGTAACTCGGCTTTTACTGCAAATGACAGCCAGAAACAGCAGCAGCTCTCAGGGTAAATTACTGCCAGCAGACAGACAGACAGACAGACAGACCACAGGAAACACACTGTGGAGAAAGTTCAGCCTCATCTAGAAGCATTTTATCAGAGAACAGAAACCTGCTGCATCTCCGTCCTATCAGCTGCTTTCTAAAACACATACATGTAATAATACATGTTAAATAATGCAGTTTATTCTCCACAGCTCAGATACTGTAACAGAAAAATATGTCACAGATGCAGAAAATACACCAATTAAATCAAAATAAAATCACCTGAAGCAGCTGATTTCTGATTCTCTGTGAGACAAATAAGTAAAAAAAAATACAAATAAAATATATAAAGATGAGAAATTAAAGATGAACTGAAGCAGCAAAAACAGGTCATACAGAAAACTATTATTATTGTTGTTATTATTATCATATAAATTATTTACCTTTTAGATTTTTATATATTTAGTTTCCCTTTAAAATATCTGTAATTTAACAAAACAAAAAAATCTGTAAAATATATTTACTTTTTTTTTATCCTTAATGTAAACAAATTTTCTTTTTAAACATCAGCACATCTGTAAATTATTTTATTTGTTCTTTTAAATACAGAAAAAATTACATTTTTACTGTCAAACATTGTGAAATAACTAAATACCATTTACAAAAAATATATATTCCTGATGTGGATGTTATTTACTGTTTTGTTCTGTTTTTTTCCTTTTACAGTTGTGTAAATTAGTAAATTTTTTTCTTTGCTATGTTGTTTTTTACTACTTTTATTAAAATTATGAGATTAATATGTGTAAAAATAACTGTTCAAATATTATTTACATTTTTTAAAAATTCTTACTATACCCAATTTATTCTTTTCAATCATGGCAAATATCTGAAAATATATCAATATATATTTTTGATGGATTAAATACAGTTAAATAATAATAATAATTTAAACATAATTTTACTTTTACACATTACTTAAATATAAATTAACCATGTGTAAAAATGCAGATATTTGATGTGGATATTACTGACATTTTGACCAGTTGTTTTGTTGTTGTTTTTCCAGTTAACATGCAATTAATGCATTTTTTTCCTGAAATTTACTAGATTTATCCATAATCTAACAAAACAGGGACACAGTGTTTACACTAGCATTTTATATCCATAATATGAATAACTTATCATCTAAATTGCAGCACATATCTGTAAAATGATATTTTTATACTCTTCTAAACAGTAAAAAAAAATTAAAATTAAAAAGTAATATTAGCGCCCACATTGTCAGAATTAATTATTAGTTATAAAAGTATAGCTCTGTTTGTTTAAAATTAATTCCTTAATGTGCACATTAAAAACATGTAAACATGTTGTTCTGTTTTACTAATTATTTTCAGTAATTTAACAAAATGAAAATCAAATCTCTTTACTAAATATGTTAATATTTATACTACTGTTTTTCTAATTTTAAAGTACAGACTTTTCTTCCAGACAACAACAAATATCTGTAATCTGTAATTATGATTTTTTGTTGTTGTTTTGAATATAGTAAACAAATAACAGAATTTTACAGGTTTTTTTGTTTGTTTTTTACAGTTAACATTTAAGTGGCACATTTTTTCCTCTGTAATTTTACTGGATATTATCTGTAATTTAACAAAACAGAGAACGTACACATGGGATCTTTTAACAGTACAGAAAGTTAAACACCAGCAGCTTTAAGCTATTTAACAGATAACACAGAAAAAAACAGGATTCTAAAGGAAACTCCTGTTTTATTTTGGGGCGTCTACGTGACTTTATTCAGCTTTTGGTCATTAAAGTCGCTTTAAAGCTTCAGGTCTCTCAGATATACTTAAGATGCAGCAGATTTCCAGGAATAAAACTCCATCTGAGAGGAATTCCAGACCGCAGGGCCGAGCCGAGCTGCGTTTCTGTGGCGGTCTTAACGGCAGCTGGCTGAAATGAGGCCTGAAATTGAGTTCAGGAAGAGAGAAAGGCTGAGAGAGCGAGGTCAGCAGTCTGCTTCTGCATAAATAGAGGTTAAAAGAGACGCAGGGCGAGGATGTGGAGAATATTTATAGCAGAGGATCTATTCTACATATCAGAAGCCTCCGTAATGTATTTCTGCTGCATTAGTGCTCCAGACACTGGAGATGTGTGGACGGATGTTTCAGCTTCTACAGAGTTTAACTTGGATTCACCAGCAGCTGCAGCAGGAATTAGACTAAAATTAAAAGTTTATTTCATTATTTTAGCAAGAAACAGAGCCGAAAACTGCAGTTCCTCAAATGTCCACTAGAAGCTGCATTTAAAAAAGAATAAGTCCTCATAGACGTCCATGTTAAAATGCCTAATTTTACAGCAGAAATAAACACGTTTACAGCCTGATATAGAAACATCTTAGGTCTTTGTAGCTAGTTTTGTACTTCATTACAACCGAACAGGAGGTGAATTTTTCATAAAACTCATCCATTTCAATTTTATTAAGGTTTAAATCACACATAATTAAGACAACATCCATAACACACAAGTGGCAAACTTCAGCAATAAGAAATAAAATCAATATTTTACTGCCAAAAACTAACTGCAGTTCCCCAAATGTCCACTACACAAAAAAAGTCCTCATTGACCTCCATGTTAAAATGTTCAACTTTACAGTAGAAATAAACGCATTTAGAGCTTGGTGAAAACAGTTTTCGTCTCTATAGCTACCTGCTACATTCATGATAACTGTACTGGAGGTAAATCTTTATTTAACTCATCTGTTTAAATTTTATTAAGGCCTAAAGTTATGCGTTTATATTAAAATGTCCAATTTTACAGCAGAAATAAACTGCTTTTATCTCGATAGCTACCTTCCTCATTCATGACAACTGTATGAGTGTCATTTTTTTTAACCCAGTTGTACAAATATTATGATACTATGCAACTAAACTTGATCCTCAAATACGTTTAAATATCCAGATTTGATGGTTTTTCAGGCTAAGGATCGAGATGTTGCTTTGTCAATCACTTGTTGCTATGCTGCTATTACGGCTGCTTTTATAGCCGCTGCTCCATTTATCTTTGCTGCTACTACTTTAATTATTTTGTTAATTAGTTAACTAATTTAAGCAGTCTTAAAACTTGAGTATGTGATGAACAAAACGGTATCTGGAAACTCAAAACCATCTATTCTGCACAAATGCTGACTATTTTCAGTATATAAAAATAGCAAATATCTGTAAAATGGTGATATTTTTTGCCGAAAGACACTAAAGGACATGAGAAAATAATGAAATACCATTTGTACATATGCAGAATTTTGATGTGGACATTATGTACATTTGTGTTGTTTTGTTTTGTTGTTGTTGTTTTTACAGTGTATACACAACCAGTCAAAAGTCTGAAGACACTTTCTCATTTCAGTGAATGAGAACCTGTCTCCAGACTTTTGACTAGTTGTGTATATTTAGTAAACATAATTTTGTGTACAAATAGTAGTAAATATCTGTAAATCTGTGATTTAAATACTATAATAGAACAATTCCTTACAAATAACAGCAAAGTATCTTGTAAAATAATGGTAGTTATATAGTTATATTTTTTGCTCATTTAAATACAGGTAAATTGATTTTTTTTTTAATATTTCACATGCAAATGAATGCTTTTTTTCTATGATTCTTTAATAAATATTAACTGTACTTTAACAAAAGCAGTGAAAATCTGTCAAATAACAGTTAAATATAAGGGTCAAAAGATGTTTTTACAGTCTTTTGACAGAGTTGTCTGTTAAAAATTCCTGTGCAGGAATGAACGTTTTTAAGGTGCTTTAAGGCTTAAAGTTCTGAAAACAGATGGACAGATGCTCAGATATCTGCTTTTTTGTGTGAATTTCTGCCGTTACGTGACATAAAACATATATAAATTCCTTTGAAATGATCAGAATCCAGCCTCCGAACTGCTCTTTACCTGACAGATGATGTTTATTTCCCACAAACAGCCTTTAATGTCTGCGTTTAAATTTATTCCAAGCACGGAAAACAAGAAACGGTGCAGCAGGTGAGACGTTGTCGGCTTTGATACGAGCCGAACACGCAGCTTTTTCCTGTTTGTGTAGAACTTCTGATTCTCCAGAGCATTAAAATAAATAAATGAATAAATAAAAAACAGACAAAGAGAGAAAAAGTGTGATTTGTTGGCTGCAGAGCTGAAAACAAAAAACAAAAAACACAACTCCCCTAAAGATCATCCAGGCAGCAGAAACAATATAAATGCAGATGTGTGTGTGTGTGTGTGTGTGTGTGTGTGTGTGTGTGTGTGTGTGTGTGTGCGCACAGGTATCATCTGTCGCCGGGCAGACTACCCTGCGGTGTAATTTTCGCCTCTCATCCAGATTGTTTTCTTCTTCGCTGGTGTCTGACTGTGTTATTTAGGCGGCCGTGTTTTCCGGCAGCGAGCCACGCTTTACTGCTCGACTCTCCGGGTCACCGAGCAGCGTCCAATCAGCACCTCACACCAGGAAACCTCATTTCAGAGCCCAGAGGAGGCCTCCGTCTCTACGTCCTCCATCTTTATTTACCTTTTTACCTCCGTCTCTTTCTACTTCCTGTTCTTTTACCTCCGTCTCTTTCTACTTCCTGTTGTTTTTACCTCCATCTCTTTCTACTTCCTGTTGTTTTTACCTCTGTCTCTTTCTACTCCTGTTCTTTTTACCCTCGTCTCTTTCTACTTCCTGTTCTTTTTGCCTTTGTCTTGTTTTCCTGCATCTGTTCGTCTTTTTCATCATTTCTGTTTCATCTAGACCTTCCTTTTTCTTCCTCCATCTTCCTCCTCCTCTTCTTAGTGTTTTCCTTCTCTTTACCGTGTCTCTTCTTTCGTTTCTATTCTCCCGCCATCTCTTTCTACTTCATTGTACTTCTTTCTTGTTCTGTGCTTCCTATCTTCTTCACAAAAATCTGTTTCTCATCTTCCTCTGTTTCCTTCCTTTCTCCTCCTCCTGTCCTTTCCCATATTTACTCCTCTTTTCTCTCCTGTTTTCACCTTTATCGCCTCGTTTCGTCGCATCATAAAGTGTGAAATCGTGTGAATTCACTGAAGCTTTATTGACACGAACAGACGGACAGAAGCATTTAAAGACTTGACCTCTGACCAGAAGCAGAAATTGGATTTTTCCCGGCTCGTGACGGAGGACAGTCGATGGTGTAGGTTTGGTTTTAGATGACAGTTTTCCATAATTACTTTTCACACACGTGGAAGCGAAGATCACAACTGATGACTTTCTGCACTTTTAGCGTTGAACCTTTGGTAAAAACATAACTAGAGTGTTTCTATCTCTGTGAGGACTGTTTCTAGTCTCAGACATGAGGATTGAGGAGATTTTTGGAACATATTGGGGTTTTCCAGTGACTGTTGGAAGGTTTAATTGTTGACTTTATAGCAGAGTTTGGTTTCTTAGAGCTAGTTTGCATGAAATCAAATGTGTTTGTTGTCCATTCAGTTAAAAAGGCTTCAAACATGGAGTCAAAGAGTCGCATTTAACCCAAAACAGGACATTTTTCCTAAACCTAACCAAGTATTTTTGGAACCAAACATTAACCTTAAACACCTGAATATCCACATAGTGAAGAATAAGTACTCGTGTATATTTTTTGTTTGATTTTGTGTACCAATGATGCTCCTTACAAGGATGCAGGATCCATTTTGTTGGATTAATAAATGCATATTTTATCTTATCTACCCAAGCTTCTAACATGTAAAAGTACCTAAGAATGTGGACTTTGTCTTGGGTCATCAATAAAACCCTTTAAAATTGATTCAAGAATCCAGTTTACTTGTACAGGTGCATCATTTTTTGGAGACTCGGTTGCATCTGTTGCTCTTTTTTTTCCATCTTCCAACTCTACCAACCTGTATTTCTGCCTCAAGGACACTGTAGGGCTTTTCCATCCACCACATTACTGTAAACTTCCCGATAGCTCAAAGCACTTCTTGTACCAATAAACAGGTGTGAAAATGTTCCTTGGCGGCTGTAAGATGCTGTGTAAAAAAGCTGTGATCTCGGTGGGTTGCAGCGAGAGCTTCAGCTTCCTGTAAAGTTACATCTCAGCGGTATATAATAAAAGAACAAATGGAGCAGAACTCATGCTGACAGCTGAAAGTCGGAGTACAAGACATTAAACTGCACTTTTGCAGTTGACAGGAGATTTAACCAGATTATTAAAATGAATCTTCTGAAACATGTGAGTACGATTTCTTCTGGTTCAAAACCGTTAATGTTAGTTGTATTATTTTATATTCCCAGGAAGTGAAAAACAGTTTTCCTAAAATAAGTCAAATTGATGCTAAAATCTGCCCTGAACACAGATGATTACCAAGAAAACTGCGAAATTATTAGAGCGTGACTAGAAATAAACCTAAACATCCAGATCAGACATTTTCTTTGTTTCTTTCTTTTTTTTTTTTTTTTTTGCGTCAAGCACAAGTGGGTTCTGCTTCACAGAGTGTCTACAAAGGAACACAACATTTAGTCACAAGTATCTGGAACTGAACAATATAGTATTTTACTTTAAAAATGACAAAAAAAACAGCAAAAACAAGACACAAAACGACCAAAAATGAGACAAACGACAAGAAATAAAACAAGAGACAAAAAATCCAACAAAAAAACTTACAAAGCGACAAAAAATGGACAATTGACAAAAACTAGACAAAAAAAACATAAATGGCACAATCGAGACCAAAAATGACAAACGTTTGAAACAAAGTGACAAAAAAAGTAGACAAACAACACAAGCAAGACAAAAACGCAAAACAGCGATATGCAAAGCAACGACTAAAGCAAAACACAAAATGACAAAAAACAGAAGCGAAACAAGAAGGAAACACAAAACGACAAGAAACTAAATGAAAAAAACAGGAAAAACAAGAGAAAATATTACAAAAACGAGACACAAAATGACAAAACGAGACACAAAATGACAAAAACACGAGACAAACAGCAAAAAAAGATGAAAAACAACAAACAAGACAAAATATTACAAAAACAAGACACTAAACAACAAAAATGAGACACAAAACGACAAAAACAAGAAACAAAATGCCAAAAATATGACACAAATGACAGACAAAAAAGACAAGAAACAACAAAAACAAGACAAAATATTACAAAAATGAGACACAAAATGACAAAAGAATAATGATCAAAGCAACTTGTCATAAAATTGCTTAAAATTTATAGTTTTACAAATTTACAATCTGCAGTTAATGTCTTCTCTAATTTTTACACTTTACAAAATCGGGCCGGTTTGGACCCTCTGAAGGGCCGGTTTTGGCCCGTGGGCCACATGTTTGACACCCCTGATCTACACAGTTTGGTGACGTCTTCAGAAAGAGAAACTCCTCCTGGTATCTCAAGATGACTATGTTCTTTACAAAAGGAAAAATAAATACTCGACTTGCAAAACCAGATTCTGCTTCAGCATTAGCATCCGTCTCTCCTGGCTCTGATTAAATTCTTACAATAAAAAGGTCTGTTCACAGCAGTATTTAAATCTGAAAGAAAACCAAGTCATTACAAAAGTTCACATTTGGGTTCAGAGGATCCACAAATAGCAGCTCCTTTGATAAATAAATTCCAAATTTACCAGAAACAAACCATTTTGAACTCGCTGGGCTTTGAAGAGAGGCCAGAGAGTCCAACAGGGAGGAAGCTGCTGAAGCCTGTTAGCCATGTTTTGCCTCCTGAATAAACCGTGTGACCTTTTTGTTCCGTTAGAGACCAAGATAACAACCTTCCTAACTGCTGGTTTTCTTGCTCATGCTGAAAAGTCTTTCCTCCAATTCCTTATTGAATTAAATGAGGCTGAGAATACAATGCTGTGGAAAATAAATGGTTCAGACATCCTTGGTTTACTTCACCAACTTTAGTTGTCAGCAAACAAACCCGACAAACAAGTGGTCCATACGTAGATAAGCTTCTAAAATGGGCAAATTCTATAAGGATCCGTAGTGACCCTAACATTCAGGAAATCAGATTTGTTTGTAGAATGTTTACTAATGTCAGGTGCGATCAAACGTCATTACAACCCAGATACTGGCACAAAAGGAGCAACAGTGAAACCCTAAAATAAATGGTAAAGATTTGTTGACTTGTGAAGTATTTGTTACAAACAAACAGAATCTGATCTGTTTCAGTGAAAATGTCATGTAAGTCTGAGTTGTCCTGCAATCGAGGACTGGATTGCAGCTAATTTCTTTCAACTGACAACAGGTAAAACTAAAGTCCTGAGTATTGGTCCTGATCATATCTAATATATGACTGGTTGGCTATAAAGAAGCAAGAGTATAGCAGTAAAATAAATGGCAAAGACACATTGATTAGAAATGTATTTCTTACAAACAAATGTAGTCTGGGTTGTCCTGCAAGCCTGACTTGAATTTGACTTGGATTTCTGCTAAAAAATAAAACCGAAGCCATGATTATTTCTTCCAACTATATCTAATGTATGATTGACTGGCTGAAAAGGAGCGACAGTGAAGCAGTGAAATACATTTGTTACAAACATAATCTAACCCTAACCCTAGCCTCCCTGCAATCGAGGGCTGGTTTGCAGCTAATTTCTCACAACTGGTCGCAGATTCAACTGAAGTCCTGATTACTGGTCCTGATCATATCTAATATGTGACTGGTTGGCTATAATGAAGCAACGATATAGCAGTAAAATAAAGATACATTGGTTAGCTCTGCAGTTCTGCCTACCTGCAATCAAGGACTGGATTGCAGTCAATTTCTTACAACTGAAGTCCTGATCATTGGTCCTGATCATATCTAATATATGACTGGCTGCCTGAAAGGGAAGCAGTAAGATACATATTTTTTTTTAAATAAACTGTGGTAATCTAGTTTATTCTGCAATCCTCCCTCCCTGCAATCAAGGGCTGGATTGCAGCTAATTCCTTACAACTGACACTCGATAAAACTGAAGTCCTGATTATTGGTCCTGATCATATCTAATATGACTGGTTGGCTATTAAGAAGCAACGGCATAGCAGTAGAATAAAAATACATTGATTAACTCTGCAATCCTGCCTCCTTGCAATCAATGACTGGATTGCAGCTGGTTTTCTACACCTGACTACAGATCAAACTGAGAATGTCGTGATGTTATTCTGTGCCGGTTTTCACCATGTTTACCTCAAAATGTGTGAAGTGAAACACCATCTGTGCTGTGATGTGAGGGCGGCAGCAGCCTTTAACATGACTGATATCTAAATGACTAAACTTCTTCAGATGCTTTTTTGCCGCTTTTTTCTTCCTGCCTGTGATCTTTCTTTACCGCTCTTGTTCTTCTTCCTCCTTTTTTCTTCCTTCTTGTCTCTTCCACGTCTTCCTTTATCTGCTCATCTCATCCGTCCTTTTTGCTCTTTTTCTTTGCTTTGCTGCCTGCACCTCCCCTCCACCACCTCCTCCTCCTCCCCTTCCTGTCGTCCCTGCTTCTCCTCCCCCTCCCCTCCCCTCCCTCCCCCGGTAATAGAGGCCACGCCCAGTCAGCTTAGCCCCACCCAGACTCCTTCTGGCACCCCTTTGACTTACTCCTCCTCCTCTGATCCCCCACCAGTGTCCCCCAGCCCAGGCGTTGCCCTCCCCTCTGCCCCCCGCGACCTGGTCCCTGTCCTAGTGTCCAGCCGATTCGTCCGACTCAGCTGGCGCCCCCCGGAGGAGGCCGGAGGAGCCGTGCAGACCTACGGCGTTTACTACTCCCAGGACGGGGTGGAGAGGTAAGACAACGCTCTATATTTCCCGTGTTTTGACTGGTCTGACGTTGCTCCTTAAGTTGGTTTGGTTGTTGTTGCTTTTTTGGCATCTAAATTCTAATTCAAAGAAAACAATCTGACAGTTTTGAGTTTTTTTGCACATCTGCTCATGAACCATAAAAACATGGAATCTCTCTATACTGTAACATACCATATGAAATGGTCTTTGCGGCCGCTTTTGTACTTCTGGTTAGATGCTAAACTCATCTTAGTTCAGGGGCCACATTCAGTCCAATCGATCTCAAGTGGGCTGGACTAGGAAAGCCACAATAACCTATGAATAACCACAACTCCAGATGTTTCCCTTTGTTTTAGTGCAAGAAGTCCAAGTCCATTCTGAAAATGTTCAAATTTATTGAAATATCTTTTTACAAAACATTATGAAACACCTGAAAGTTCTTAAGAAAAATGTATGCAATTTCAAACAATGTTATGCCTCAGTTTATCATTTACACATCACAGTGTGTCTACAAAGGCACAGAACATTTAGCAACTGAACATTCTAGTATTTTACTTTGTGATTAAAACAACTTGTCAAGAAGGGTTCAACCAAACCAAACTCTTTTGTACTAAAGCTGCTGACTGACATTATATTGCACAATGTTCAGTGTCTTCTCTGTGATTTTTAGACTTTGTAAAATCGTCCCGAGGGCCAGATTGGACCCTCTGGTGTACCAGTTTTAGCAAAGTTGCTTAGCATTAGCAGTGTTTCTAACAAAAGTATTTTAAGTTCCACTCTCTTAGAACCAGGACCAGCATCTAGGAACTTCAGGGATATTCAAATAACCCCGCTTGCTTGAAGGGCTCCTGGTTAATGGAGGAATCTCTAATAACTCCAAAGGGGTTCCTGGAGGATTCCTTGCTAGTCAGCTAGTGGGGGTTACTTTACACCTTGGTTTATACTTATTTAGTGTTAAAACATGGTTTTAGTGTAGGAGGTTTTTTTGCTAGTTAGTTATGGGGCTCCTTTGAACGACCTTGGAGATCTAAGGCTACTAATGCAAATTTTAAAGACTGGTTTGGTGTATTTGGACAAATTGAGATCTTTTTCCAATATTGTTTAATATTTTTTTCTTATAGTTTCGGATAAAATATTCACTAAAAATAATAACTACATCAATAATAAGTTCAAAATAGAACCCCAAACCCCACAAAAGTCATATCTGAGGATCCATTCTGAGAGGTTCGTCAAGAAACCAATTTTAAGTGAAAACGTTCCTCCACAATGGCAACTGTGAGAAACCCCTAAAGGTCCTTTGAGGTTCATCTACTTTGTAAGAGCGCAGGGAGTCATTTCAAATAACTTTCAAAGGAACTAAAACTCAGTTTGTCAATTTCCAGCAAAGTTAGTCAACTGACATGTCGAAAAGCAAAGACTTCTATTATAAGGGTTCATCAATAGCGCCATGGTGTTGTACCAAAGCTCAATGTACAAAAATGACATAAACAAGTTGGCAGTTACAGATTTTTCAAAATAGCAGTTATAAAATGGTGCTGAAAAATTGGTACACTCTTAGAAAATGCTGCCTCCTGAATAGACACGTTTTGGAACTTTACTTAGACCTTGGTTCATTTAGTCGAAGTGCAGTAAGAAGAACAGAGCTAGTATTTAGTGTTTGTGGAAGGTTCCTGCAGCAGAAATGCATCCCTAGTTTCAGGGCTGTTGGGGACCACTGCTCTAAGGTTCTAAAAAAGTCATGGTACTGACTTTTTCTCAGATTGTAAAGGCATTGGCCCAAGTGTTTTTGATTTCTAGGTTACATGATGGATCATAAACCGCTGCTGCCACGTGTGTTTTTACAGTCCATCAGTTTGCAGTGTTTACTTTGGAAGGGACTCATGGTAATGATTTTTAAAGTACCTCACAGTAGATGTTGGAACACACGATACGCAACATTAACTTCGACTTCCAAAGGGGCATCGGCTGAGGTGTAGGTGTGGAGTAGTGAAGTATTTCTCTCTAAAATATTGTTGAGGAGTAGTATTATTGTCATGAAATGTAAAATACTCAAGTAAATTCTCAAATTTGTTCGGAAATATACTTAATTATGTTGCACTAAAGCTTTCTATGGTAGGATTTGGTTTCTAGTTCACCCAGAATCCCAACGATGGAGCCTCATGGCGCCTCATGGCGCCAGATGAAGACTCGGCGTATCACTAAAATTGTTCATCTGGGATCTTCTGCCCACCATGAACATGAAGAGTTCATAGTAATTCAATGAGCTGCTGTTGTAAATGTTGGAGTAAAGGATACATAACTTTAACTTTCACTTTCAAAGGGGCATCAGCTGATAAGTAGTGGAGTAAAATAGCTAATATTTCTCTCTGAAATGTTGTCGAGTTGATCTAGTATCAAAGTATTACAGTCATGAAATGGAAATACTCAAGTAAATACTCAAATTTGTGAGTGAAGCAGCAGATTTCATGGCAGTCTGACTAAAATCATAAATATGAGTTTCATGGCACCAGATGAAGACTCAGTGGATCACTACAGCTATTCAGATTCATCTTCTGGGAACCACGAACTTGATATTTTATAACAATTCAGTGAGAAGTTGTTGTACATGTTGGAATAAAGGATACATAGCATTAAATACCATTTCCAAAGGAGCATCGGCTGAGTTCGAGATGCGGAAAAGTTGAAAACGTCATCTAATATTTCCATCTAAAATGTTGTTGAGTAGTTGTATTAATAGTATTAATGTAATGAAATGCAATTACTCAAGTACATCGTACAGATACCTCAAATTTGTAGGTGCACCAACTTTTTTATGATAGGATTTCATGGCAGTGTAGCAGCTCATTCACAATAAATCACAAATCTAAGCCTCATGGTGCCAGATTAAAGGTCAGTAGATACCTGAAGCTGTTCTGATTCATCCTCTGGGAACCACGAACATGAAAATTTCATAGGAATACAGTGATAAGTTGTTGTACATGTTGGAAGACAGAATACACAGCATTAACTTCAACTTCCAAAAGGGCATCAATTGATAAGTAGTGGAGTAAAATATCTAATATTTCTCTCTAAAATGTTGTCAGATTGATCTAGTATCAAAGTATTACAGTCATGAAATGGAAATACTCAAGTAAATACTCAACTTTGTGGTGAACCCGCAGATTTCATGGCAATCTGGCAATCATGCAGTAATAGTACTAATGTTATGAATGGAAATACTCAAGTATACAGTAGAGATACCTCAGATTCAAAGGTGCAGCAGCTTTTTCATGGTGAGATATCATGGCAATCTGGCAACTAGTGTGATCAAAATCACAAATCTAAGCCTCATAGCACCAGATTAAAAGTCAGTGGATACCTAAAGCTGTTTGGATTCGTCCTCTGGGAACCATGAACATCTAGATAAAATTTCCTGACAATTAGATAAGAAGTTGTTGAGATATTTTCGTGCCGCATTGATCTACATGCTGTTTACATGTCTGGAAAAGGTTGATGAAACCGCGTTGTCGTCATGAAGGTGTTCTTTCTCGCTTTAATGCACAAAAAGAAGTGGAAGCTCTCGACTTGTTGGGAATAAAAACCTGTAAACTAACAGCATGTCAAAGACAACACTTCTTCCCTCAGATCACAGCTCTGCAGCTCTGCGGGGAAAAAAAAAAGCTGTGGGTGACACATCGGCGGCTCCCCTGCTGATGTTAAATGGTAACCTCTGACAGTCGGCGCTCCGGCTGAAGGCTTTCACAACCAGCCTTTTAAGCTTTGTTACCTCGGGGACGAAACGCCGTCTCGGGCTCCGGACGAAAAGAGAGCCAGTGAAGTTGTGTGACGAGGCGATGCGATGGAGAGATTCTGTCAGTCCTAATGACTTACAGAAGGAACCGAGGCAGCGGTGTTGTCAGTTCTAATGACTCCGAGAAAAATAACCGAGATGGGTTTTGTCAGCACTAATAACTCGCAGAAAATGAGAAAGGAGGGAGACTGAGAGAGAAAACAATGAAAGATTACAAGAGGAAAAAAATCAAGGAGATGGCCAGAAAGGAGGGGGTTTTTTGGACACTTGTAATGACTTCTAAGAAATATGACAGAAGTATTGAGACAGATCAAGAGATCAAGAGAGACAAATGGTCAAAGAAAGAAAGCAGAAGGAATTAGACGGATGAAAAAATGTCAGGAAACTTTTGGAGGATTCTTTTCCACGGGTTCTTGCATGTGAGGTGAATTATTACAGATATCAGTGCTTTGGACCCAGTTAGCAGTAAAATAAGACACGTGTTCTTATAACTAGATGCACAGGTGAACATGCAACCCAACAGTCAATGACAGGAAGTAGTTTTAATTGATTTACCTAAAAACTGAAGCAACTGATGATGTTTTACAGCTTCTATCTCTGTGGATTTGAGGTTTGTAGATCATAAATGACACTGCAGACCTTCAAACATCCACTTTTTATGAACTGTAACCCTTAAGTTTTCCCTAATCTTAACCCGGTGTAGTGTTGCTACAACTGTACCACTCTGGGTCTTTGCTGATCCTTAATGGGATCATACCTGCAGATGTGCGTATCATGTTAAAATGAAGACAAAGTTTAAATTTTGGACTTGATTTAAATATCTACAGTCATGCTAACATCTCTGTGAAGCAGTGCTGAGGTATCTTGACAAGGGAACACCAGACAACCAGGTCTTGGGACTTCCTTCTTGTTGGTTCCATGTATACCTAAACGTCTTGATGCCCATGAGTAGATCCATTTTCCTGGTGTTCTTTGGGTTTGTCTGATGGTGTTTGTCACTGTTTTTTGGAAAGTATACCCAATATGTCTTAGAGTTTCTTCTTCTATTGGTAATTGCTGTGTTTTCTTCCACAGATTGTTCCTAATCTTATCTGGCGTAAGCAGTTGTTGATGAAGATCAGCCGGTGTTTTCAGCTAAATTATGCTAACATACTTGTACTTATGATGCATTTATTCTAGCAGAGAATATTGTACTGTATATAGAACCTTACCACAAAGTGACATAGATGGAAACTAGCTTTGCAGATATTTGGGTGTACATGAAAGTACTGGATGCGTTTTGACTGGATGATGGTACAGCAAGAGAAGGGTGAATTTACATGCATGTCCGTCCATCTGATAGCTGTTTAAAGACATCTAAGTCAAAGGTACAAATGTCAACCTCATGGCAACACTAAAGAAAAAATCAGGATCAAAAATATCCTTAAAGACACGTTGAAAGAACAGTACAGTCCACGCTAGGAGGTCCGACTGGTGGTACTAGAAATACATTTAGTGTTTTCGGTTTATTTTCAAATTTTATTCAGCTTCTGGTTGGGTTTAGACACCAAACTACATGGAGCTGCGTAAAAAGGAGCAACAAATCTAATCCAAGATAAAATACCCTTCACTCAAAACATAATTGTGAATGTAATTTAGTTGTACAGAAACTTATTTTTTGTAGACTGGGTTGGAAGAGTATCTGAGCCCAGAACAGTGTGAATTTATAGGATTTAGTCAAAATACTCAAAGGAAAATTAGCCGTGCACCAATAAACTTAATTGAATTTGCTGCAGCTGTATTGCAAGAGTCTAGCTGTTGACATTAGGGTGAAAATGAAAGACAGGAAGTTACAGAAAGAGTCATAAAAGCAGAACAAGGTGAGACGTTCTGACCGAAAACGGGAAGGAAAAACCAGGTCATGAGTGAAGCTGTGACCGCAGAAAGAAGCATCTCTGTCCGACGGCGGTTTTCTTCCTTTTCAAGCCGCCTCGGTGACCTCAGACGTCGGCCTTCTGAAGGGCAAACAGGGTTCACGCTGGGAAACAGCATCCGGCCTGCTGCTTAACTCGACAACGCCGCCTTTTACTCAGCAGCCCAGAGGAAAGTATAGATCCACAAACCCCGAGAAGTCCAATCACCTTTTGTGTTTTCTTCAACCTTTGTGTGTCGGCGCTGCTTTATTTGCTGCTCTGTCAGATCACCGTGAAATTTGCGGCGGTGAAGTTTCCCAGCAGAACGTTCTTCAATGCTGCGGCTGATCTGTGCAGTTTGAATTAAGGAGGAAACTCAGGGAAATGCTGCGTTTTAGACTCTTTAAACCTGAGCAGACGTGCACACTGAACCCGCTGATGAGCACTAATTATGATTCATTCGTCAACCCCCCTGGCAGCAGCTTCTTATTTACAGTAGATTTTCTTGCACAGTCTTCATCCTTCTTTCAGTTTGAATTAACTTACAATTTTCACGACAAGAAAATGTTGTGGAAATCAATGTGAATCCAAAGCAGAACCAAATTCCAAACAGTTTAAAGCTTCCTTTTCTTGTTTTGTCTGCAGGAATACCTTCAAAACCAGGTACAAAAATTGCTCCAGAGAGATATGTTCATTGTCGTCGTGTATATTCGATGCTGCGGCGACATGCTAATCGTCGCAGTTGGGTTTGTGTCGTCTGTGATCTGGTGATTAGTCGGCAGGCTGCAGAGGTGCAGTAATCTGAGGATTAGCTGCAGACGCTGAGGGATTACACAGATTGTGGCTGATTACAGCTGTGATTATCTGTGCTGTTACAAAGTAAAGACCAGTTTCTCTATTAAATACAGTGGATCACCTCTAAATCTAAAGCTTTTTTGCTAGAAAACCCTCAATTAATAGACAGTAGGAGTTGTGGATAATCAGTTTCTCTTTCAACGCATTGAAATGTTAAATTACATGCTATGATTAACTAAAAGTTGTTTGTATTTGGATATATGGTGGTATTTTTTGCTTAATGTTGTGTTTTCCCACCTCAGGGAGCGGTCAGTGAACGTCTCGGAGCCGGAGTCCCTGGAATTAACGGTTTCCAACCTGAAGCCTGAAGAGAGCTACAGCTTCAGGGTTATCGCCTACAACGATGTCGGACCTGGAGAAAGCTCCGCCCCCCTCAAGATCACCACCAAACCCGACCGTAAGACACACAACACATATAAAAAACGTTTTATTATCATAAAATAGACTAACAATGAAGATAAATGTGGCCTCCAGGTCTGAATATTAAAATGAAATCATTGATGAAGTGCTTAAAACCTGCATTCTTTCTAATAACCAGCAGGGGGCGACTCCTCTGGTCCCATTGTATAGAAGTCAGTTAGATAATGACCCATTTTCTCACTTGATTTATTACCTCAGTAAATCTTAATAAGGTTATGGTTTTAATTTCTTCTTTAGTGTGTCCTTCAATACAATATAGTGCTAACTTAGTAGATTATGGACCTATTTTAAGTAAAACAGGCGATAAAGCTGCCTGTGTTCTTCTGATTGATGGGTCAAAAAAGCATCTTAAATATGCACTTATTGCCCACAAATGCTGCATCAAGCTCAGTGCTTCATGGCTAAAGCTGTAAGTCTTTGGCAAAAGTCATCAAGATTTTATTGATCCATGTAGAAGATATAGAAATAAAGACTTTGCATAACTCTTGTACTGCAGTTAGCATGTTTAGTTCACATATTTTAAACTTTTAAAGAAACAAGAGAAGACTTCTGTGCTGAAAAATATGTGTTTGGTAAACAGTATTAGCAGTGTTTGCGAGCAGTATTTTGTCTCTTTGTGTACTACAGTCCAGGTTCCCAGCCGGGTGGAGTCCCTCCGAGCTGGATCTTTGTCTCCGACCTCCGTCCAGGTGAACTGGGAGCCTCCCAGTCTTCCCAACGGCCCGGTGCTGGGATACCGCCTGCTGTGGACCGAGAGTCCGTCCGGCAAGGAGCAGGTCGGTACCGATCCAGTTAATAAAAAAACATCACAAGTTTAGAAACAGCTTTTTTAATGAAGTCTAACGGTTCCTGTCTGTGTTCAGAGTGTGGAGGTGAACGGACTCAACTACAAGATGGAAGGACTCAACAAGTTCACCGAGTACACGGTTCGAGTTTTAGCCATCAACCGCTACGGACCAGGAACCGCTTCAGAACCCCTCAGTGTCACGACCCAATCAGACGGTGAGCTGGAGTCAAATTAGTTACTCTGATAAACTTACTGTAGATGTGTCAGTGTTAATCAGCTTTTACTGATGGGAACTCAGACCTCATTGTACTGCTGTCCATAACTAAACGCCTGTTGGTTTTGAAGGATCTTAAATATCATCCATGATCACAGGCAGGATTTTGAAATGCACAGGTTCTTCTTTGAGATATGTTGGAACTGTGTTTTTGCCTTAGATTTATTAGAAAGACTTTTAAAAGACAGGCTTGCAGCTATAAAACCACATCATTTCAAGGAAGTTGTAGAAGTTATGTATAGATGCAGAACATCCAAGACAAAGCTGAAGATAAAGTACAAACTGGGTCGGTTAACATCAGCATTTCTGCTCCACAGCATCTGATTTTATCCACAGTCTGTTTATTTGTTATTTGGAACCAAAACCTAAGTTCTGTGTAAAATATTTTGCCTGAATTTTATTTTTTTTAACCCTCAAAAAACCTGGGAAACCTTATAAAGAGTTCAGTGTCTCTGGTAATATAACTCCCACAGCCATGAAACTTTTTCAACTTTTTCCCATTTCAAGGGGAAATTATTTCAAGTTGGAACCATTCAATGTTTTGGATCTGCTAGACACTACTTTGTTTGTGTCTACACCCAATTTCATGGCTGTTTTTTTTTTTTAAAGATATTTGAGAAGTTTTTAGCTTAGCTTCTCAAATACTTTGAGAGATCTTTATTTTAACTGCCTGTCAAAATGTGAGGATGTTTGAACAACATTATCTGAGGAACTATTAAAGATAAAAACCTGACATTTTCTCTCTTATTTCTCATCATGTCATTGATTTAGAATCTGTAATATTGGACAGTAGATCAGATAATCACTGAGAAAAACACTGAAGTCGTCATGAAAAGTTCCATCTTTGAGCTCAGATTAACAAAAAAAAACCTGATAATCCAGAAGTCAACTAGTGATATTTTCTGAACCACATGTAGCTGCAGGTCATAATAATACAAAACTAAACATGTAGAATACTTTTAATTTGAAGTAGTTGGTCACAAAAATGAAAAGAAACATTGTTTTTGTTGAATTTTCATAACGGATTGAGCAGGATTGACAGGTCGTACCTTAAGCTCAAAGATGGGATTTCAGTTGATTCTTATTTAGCTGTATTTTGATCTCTGTGTCCGATATTTCAGATTCTGAATTAATGACATGAGAAATAACAGTGAAAATTTCAGGTTTTTATCTTTAACAGTTCTTCAGATGTTGTTGTTCAAACAGACTCAGATTTCAATGAGAGAAAAAACCTGTTGAAAGTGGGTCGACATGCAATTTTTCAAAGAACTGATCTCAGAATATACTCCATATTTTAATGTAAAATTTCACAGATACCATTTCAAACAGCCATATTTTATGATAAAAAGGTTTCTAGAGAATCTGAAGTGGTCGAGCAGAAGGACCCTGATGGTTTGAGATGGAAGAACCCCCATAAAAACCAACATGTAGAGGGGTGTTGGGTAAAGGAGGAGATTTATAACCAGAAGAGCAGAACAGCTGTAACCTGCTCTTTAGCTGCTGTCATTGAAACCCCCCACCGTCAGGCCTTCATTAGGAGATGTGGGGCTCCTTAATTAAGCAGCAGGAGGACGGAGCTGATTCCTTTTAGCTTTAATACAGTCCAGACACGCTTTATCCTGCACAGATCTTTGGGATGGAATAGAATAAAGACACAGAGAAAGTAATTAGTGATAAAAATCAGTGTACATGCTGAAAACTATACAGTAATTTATTCAAAATGCTCCAACATGAACAGGTTATATAGGTCTAACAAACATATTTACCATATTTTAAAGAGAATATATATGGATCCGAACGGTGACCAAATGTTTTGTCGAGTTGAGACACAAAATTGTTAACAACATGATGGAAATGAAACAGAAAATATTAAAAAATGTATGATTTAGTCACACAGATTCCACAAAAATGACATTAGAATGCCAAAATGTCTGTCCAACTAAACCAATAATTTCATTTCTTCATGGAAATCTCAAACCTCCCATCCTGGAGTTTGGAAAATTGTATGTAGGACCAATGAAGTTAATCTTAAATCAACATGAATGTAATTTAAAAGCAGCTCTGTTTCAATAAATAACATACAGATTGAAATACCTGATTGCAGAGATAGTTTGAGAGATACATTTACGACTTTAGCAAACATACTCTAACTGACAATCTGCATTAAAAGCAGTTTTATTACTGGAATTCGACCTTAATGCGTCCTCTGCAGGCAGAAATGAAACCAGGAAGTTCAAACTGACACCATTAACTTAATGAGTTAATGCAGATATTAAAGAGCTTTTATCACATAACAGATGTTGGTGTGATTTAAACCCCCTGAACTCCAAGCAGTTTTAATCACAGCGGGCTCATTTTTCACTGCAAAATCCTGGAAAAATGAAAACAGCAGGGCGACAGGATCCAAATCCTCTGCAAAATTTGACATTTTTAGTGTGGAAGCTGGTTAAAGGGGAGGATAAAGATGCATGAAGTCCGATGCCAGGCTCATATTTGCAATCTACGTCTGGTAAATCAGTTCAAGCTAGTTGAAGTCTTCAAAACAACCCACAAGTTTCTCAAAAATTCAAATAAAAAGAAACTTTTACAAGGAATGCAAGGCAAAATGTTGCGAAATTTTCTGTTCCATGACTGTACATTTAGCATTTAGCTACAAATATCAAGCTGCTAGTTTCACTTTATATTATATTTATATGTCAGCAGTTGACTGTTGTACTCTGAAACCTTACAACCAGTAAAACTGAAGCTTCCTGTCTTGTGGTTTTGCTGGTTTGGACCAGATCAGACCTTGAACATCTTCTCAACACTCAGCTGCAAAAAAAAATCTCCACAACATTACATTCCTAGACACCTCAACTGTACATTGTTCATTGTGTTTTAAGGGGAATTTGAAGTAATTTGTGAGCTGCGATGGAGCATCTGACCAATGAGAGACTTAGTTACAGAACATGAACATAAATCACAAGAGCAACTTGTGGAACTTCACTAGAAAGCAACTGAACTTCTCTTTTTGAAGCCCTCCATCCAAGAGGATTCTTCAGTTCTGAGTGCGTCTAAAGAAAAAAAACCTCACACTAGTTGCTAGGTTTCACATCCAGACACCAGTGGTGGTTTTGAGTCCATCTTACCTCATTTGACCAAAATCTGTGCATGTTTTCTGTTATTTCTGACCATTTAATGAACAAAAATATCAGTCATACTTGAGTAAATCACACCTTGATTAGGAAAACAGATTAAAAAGCAGATTTTTGGTCATTTTTGGTACCTTTAGTGCTAGCTAAAAAACCTCCAACACTTCCAAAAGACCTTTACTATTTTTCTCAAACCTTGTGAAAGACTGGTGTCATTTTTTTCCTTTATGATACTGCTGTATGTCTAAAATACACAAAAAAATTAAAACTAATTAATAATTCTGTCACTACAAGCAGGTAATTTGGAAAGACCTCACAGGAACAACCTCAAACATGCTTTTAACGGCAAATCTTATTGAACTGAGAACTCCAAACCAATGCAAAAAACAAGCAAACCGACTCTCCTATTTAGTTAAATCACATCTAATCAGTTTAGTACCTATGTTTAGTTTCTTCAGCTCTTACACCAGTTGCTAGGCTTCACATTCAGACACATTGGGTGGTTTTTAACTACATGTAGTTCACTCATTCATGCTTTGTTAGACCTTTTCACATGTCAGAAGCTTGGTTTGAGTCTAACTCTTTCACTACATGGTTAAAGTCCCCATTTGTTGGGTTACCAGGGCAACAAGTCCCACCTCATCTAACATACGATTGGTTGGCTGAGAAGGAGCAACAGTAAAATCCAGGGATGCAGAAGGATGCTGCCGTTAATAAACTTCCAGTGAGGACCGATCGGAGGCGTCCGTCCAGCCGCAGCAGCATTACCGCTAACGTGAAGCGACACATGCTGCATTGTGCTTCTTCCGGCTGCGTCTCGGCGATAACGGCTGACTTGTGGACTAATTGAATCCACAATAAAACACACACAGGCAGCGAGCAGCTGAATCAATAGATAAGCCACCGACAGTTAATCAGGCATCTGATTGGACGACTCACTCAAACAGGACGACTTCCAAACGTCTCACTTCATCTCCGCTGACGTCGTCTTATTTTTCATTTCTCCGTCTTCCTGGTTTGTCTTCGTCTCATGTTTACCCCGTCCGGTATTTTGCTGTTTCTCTTTGGAGTTTTTGTCTCCTTTGTGTTTGTTTCCTTCATCTGTCTGCATCCTCTGTCCATCTTCTATTGTCTTCTTCCTCCTTGCTTCCTTCTTAATTGTCGTATTCTTTATCTTCTGTTTTTTTTGGGGTCATTCTTGTGAAGTAGAGTCAGATTTTTTAAAACTTAAAACCAGGACCGACTTCAGAAAATGTCAAACTGCTTCAGACGGATGAGGTTTGTGTGTTTTTTTAGCGACACCTGTCATGCTTGCCTCGCTAATCTTGTTTTGCTGCAGCGACAGGCTCAGATCTCAGTGGCTGAACGTTGTCACGGTGTCCGTCCATCCACTTCCTGTCTGTCCTGATGTCATCGAGATGATTGATTGACATCAGTGACGTGACGCCGAACAAAGTCGGCTCAGCACTCAGCCAACACTGTAAAAAAACTAATAGAACAAGCTAATGTTTATGATGTTCTCAGGCCCGGAGTGATGCATGCTGGTTTTCTAAAGATGTAGTCTGTGATATGGTTAGCCTAGCTTAGCATAAAGACTGAAAGTAGGGGGAAACTGCTAGCCCAGCTATATGGAAACAGAAAAAAAACTAATAAAAAAGCTAACTCTTGATGAGGTTTTTAGGTCCAGACTGACACATAATGAGTTTTCATAGGTTTAGGCTGTGATATGATTAGCCTAGCTTAGCATATAGACTGAAAATAGGGGGAAACTGCTAACCCTTTAACCAGTTAAATTAATATTTATGTCCTTGAGATGGGGTAAACAAGATGATTTCCTTCAACAAATTAAACATTAGCATAACCTATATCCATCTTATCCATCCAGCATCAGCCTCAAACTTTTCTGGGGAAAAAAAACAAAAAACAGAATGAATCCTGATGAATACTGGGAGCACATCTTTTGGTTAAATAAGACCAAGATAAATTTGAACACCTTTGTGGTATTTTAACCCTCTTCTTGTCCTGTGGGTCAAATTGACTGTTTAAAGTTTGAAAATGTGGAAAAATATAAATATTTTCACAGTGAAACTTCTGATGTCCACATTTTCAACATTTTTGGGAAATCTTTGAATAGTTTCTGGTGAAAAAAAATGTTAAAAATGTTTCTTAAGAACATTCACAAAAAAATCAACCAAAATCCAGTGAAATTCGCTGGATTTTGGTTGATTTTTATGTGAATGTTCTTAAGAAAATATTAGAAGTTTTACTGATATACATGGAATCACTTTAGATATTTTTAGGTTTTTTTTAGAAGACTTTTACTCATTTTTGGAAAGAATTTTCTTGCCAAATTTGGGGGATTTTTTTTTTTTTAAATTAAAAATTTAAGGGAAACTTTTAAGGAATTATTGGAATTTTCTTCCTGAAAATTTTGCAAATTTTCAGAAATTTGGGGAATTTTTTTGCAGAATTTTTTGATTTTTTTTCAGACAAGGAAACAATATTTTTTGGTGCCTGTAAATGAGGACAACAGGAGGGTTAAAGAGATACAAAAAAAGTCTGTGAGGAATGGGAGAACATTTCTGAAGAAGGAACTGACAGAACTCATGGTCCAACCAATTATGAATCAGTTTTCATAATTTTTCTGATTAAGGGTTGTTTTTTTACTGACGCCCAACAGAATAAATAAATTTATAAACAGTATTATTATTTGGGTTCCATGAATAATAGACTACCATTACTACAGGATAAATGCTGAGAAAAAATGTAAATTTTTACCCCGGTTGTATGTCATTTTGAAATATTGGTTTTGGGTCTCCTTAATGAGGAGGTTCAGTATCAATGCTGGCAGTATGTATACATATGAGATATATGACAATCTCTACATGTATGCTACAGTTTCCATGTTTAATTGCCTCACACCCTGTAAGTAAGCTAATGCTGGTTTTGTTTTTGCTTTCTGTATTTTAGTTTTTGTTTTGCTGACAGTTTCTGTGTTTATTTTTGCAGTTCCCAGCGCTCCTCCTCAGAACATCACCTTAGAGGTTGTCCTGTCCAGGGTGAGTTTAAACCTTCATACTTCCATCTCAAAAAACTGCTCCATTCATGGTGTTTTTACCGGTGAAAAAGCAGCTTTTATCATCTGGAAACTGTCTCATTTCGACTCATCGTTAACTCATTTTAAGATGGATGTTTTGCCTTTCACTCGGCGACCTGAGCCTTTGCAGAACTTTGCGTTTAATGGCGGATTCCCCAGGTTTCCTCGTCCTGAAAGTGACTGATTGCTGTTTATTCTGACACACATCTGACTGGTGACACTTCCATCAGTCAGCAGTTGCTCTCTGGCGATCCGGCCTCATTTTACTGATTGATGGGAACCTAAAACGCGCATAAATACATTTTTTTTAAACGCTCATATTCCCAACTCATTTAGTTTTCCTCTGTTTACTGTCCAAGCTGCTGGTGTGATTTATGTGACGGAGGTAGTGTGGAGGACGAGACGACTAATTTTCATGGTCTAATTCACACATATTCTACACAAAAACAGACATTTTTAGTCATAAAACAAAAGTAATGACCCCAAAAGACACCAACAAAGAAGACAAATGAAGCATTGTGGGATTTGTGCCACTACATAAAGTTGGTTATTGTAGATAAAACTGAGAATCGTCATGTTTTAACTTGTAATTTTAGGGAAAATTTGTCTTGCAGCAGCGATTTTAAGTACTACAGTAGGGTATAAATATGTACAAATGAACATAATCCAAATCAGACTAACTTGTTTTCCCAATCAGCTCAAACCAGTGGTTGGATTGTTGTTCAGAGGTGTTGAACTTGTTTTAAATGGATGGTGGGTCTAGAAAACCCTCAACTCTTACACTAGTTACTGGAATTTACATCCAGACACATTGAGTGGTTTTTATTTAAATTAGAATAAAAGTGATAGGTCAGGATCAGAGTTTTTGTGGCTCAAAATCACCCTTTAAGTGGTGACTTTACATGACAGTAACTATGATTGAGTCCGTCTTACCTTGACTGACGCAAATCTATGTACTTTTTCTGTTATTTCTGACTGTTTGATGAACAAACATATCAGTAATACCTCAGTTAGGAAAACTGAGTTAAAAGGCAGATTTTTGGTACCTTGAGTGCTAGCTAAAAACCTCCAACACTTCCAAAAGACCGTTACCATTTTTCTCAAACCTTGTGAAGATGAGTTTTTGAACACAACCAAACCTAGGAAACGGTCTGGAAGACAGTCTCAAAATGATAAAATAATTCAAAAATATTAAAAAAGCCTTTTGTTGAACAGTAACCATGTTCTTGGGGTTTCTCAAGACGCATAAAAGGTTTGATGCAACCAGAAAACAGTAACATCTTAGATGTACGGACATGTAGAAGTAGGCAAGCTTCTTCCTCCTAGTGAATTTCAGACATTATTTTTGTTTGTTTGTCTGTGTTGTTTTTTTTTCCATTATATGATTGATTTTCTAATATTTTTTGTCTTTATGATGCTGTTACTTGTCTAAAATACGCAAAAGTCATAAAACAAATGATTAATTCTGTCACTACAAGCAGGTGATTTGGGAAAAACCTCACGGCAACAACCTCAAACATGCTTTTAAAGACAAAACTGATGCAATAAAGGCCAACCAACCCTCCCATTTAGCTAAATACAGTCTAATCTGTTTAGTATCCATGTTTGGTTTCCTCTGAACGAAGCTCCTGCTGAGCTGTGGAGCAGAAACACCTTCTAGTCTTCTCTGGAAGCTTCCACTCTGACTTTCTGCTCAGGTATTTAGAGAAATCACCTTCTTTCAGCCGGTTTCATCAGATGTTTGTGTAATCAGCTTCCACTCCGAAGGCGGCAGCAGCAGCAGCAGAAAATGATGAATGTTTGGGAGCGAGTGGCTCATAATTTATGTGGGTAAATAGAAGCCTCAGATCGTCTGTGGAGAGTTGACCTCATTTAGTTTCTGTCCGGCGTCAGATTGATATTTCTGCCATCAGGTCGAGGCTGATCGATCGCTGATGTCAGAGCTGAGAGACTGGTGATAACCGAGAGCTGGAGATGTACTGTACGTCAATCCTGGTGTTAGATAAAGATCCACATGACTGGATTCTAGTATGTTCACATATCCAGGCAGGAACATGGCTAGAACGTTCTAGTAGTGTTTACAGTGGGAGGATATCTTTTCAGTTCCAAGAAAGTTCTTATTTAAGGTCAGATAACTAAAGACGTACTGTAATTCAATAACATACAGAACCTTATGTTCTCAATGAATGTAGCTCAGTATTATTAATGGAACATTACAGTTTTTAGGAGGTGGTTATTTCCTGTAATTCTACGGTAGTTTTTGAAGCTCCAGCTATCAGAAAATCACTGATTTTAAAAATTAGTGTCAGTTGGTATGAAGCTTAATTCTATTCCTGTCATGCTGTGCAGCGATTTACCAACATACAGAACCATATGTTCTCGTTGTAACGTGGATGTTCTTGATGATGGAACGGCTGGAGAACATTCACACGTCTTGTGTTTTATTTTTAATGGCGCTGCAGGAGAATTTTCTTCTGCAGGACAATGAAGTGCAGCGAACTCTCTTCACGCTGTTGGCCGCCTTCAAAGCCGTTTGTGATGTATAATGTAGATGCAGAGTGGAAGATCTGAGGGTCTGGATGGGCAGATGAAGGGGGTAGAACCGGATCTGGAGGGAGGTTTAAACTGAAAAAACACTGGTTCTGAGGAGGGTCTGCTGTGTTTTTCCTAATTATCAATCTAATGTTTGTTCTCCTGCTGCTGCTCCTGACAGAACTTTTTACTTTGTGTCTTTAATTATAAAGTTTTTGCTGCTGTTCTTCATCTGTGTGGAGGTTAGAAGTCAGAATACGAAGCCGGCAGGGATTCAACGTTCCGCCTCCTGCAGCGTCTTTATGTTCGGTATTCAGCTTTTTACATTACCAAAGACAGTTTTAGTTAAATTTAATAGAAAACCTCCTCACATGAAGGAGAGTTTCAGGAAACAAAGTCTTCAAAGCATAAAAAATTCACAGCTAGGAAATGTTTTAGTTCTATTAACGTTCTGAGAGAGTTGTAGTAGTGTTTTCACACAAATGTGGGATAAAGTTCTCTAAAGACTTTCTAAAATTGCTCTTTAAACATTATCTGAATGTTGAATTTTTGGTTCTAAAAATTTTCAGAGAAGTTCTAGTAAAGTTCTCAGGGGGAGGTTTATTTTTGGTTGCCAGAATGTTCTTCTTAAAGGTCGGACAACTAAACATGCTCCCAAAAGTTCCAGCCAGAATTCCCTTGCTCTAAAATGTTCTAAGACAGTTCTGAGAAGTTCTACTAATGTTTACAGTGGCAGGTTCCCCTTTAATTCCCATAATGTTCTTCTGAAAGGCAGGATAATTTCCTCTGAAGATATTCGAATAATGTTCCAAGAAAGTTCTGAGAAGTTCTAGTAGTGTTTTCACACAAACGTGGGACAAAGTTCTCTAAAGACTTCAGAAATTGTTCTTAAAACAGTTTTGAATGTTGAATTTTTGATCCCAAAATGTTCCAAGAAGTTCTACTAATGTTTACAGTGGTTGGTTCCCCTTTAGTTCCCAGAATGTTCTTCTTAAAGGCAGGATAAATTCCTCTAAATATATTCTAAAAATTTTCTGAGATTATTGCCAATTGTTGCATCGAGAACATTCTTCCTTTGTTGTTATGTTTCATTTTGGGAACATTTTATAGAAGAATGTTCTCAAGAGCAACATCAACCAAACGCCCTCAGAACATTGCTGGCAAAGTGTTCCACTTTTGCTAATATATCGGAATAGAGGAACGTTTTATAAAAAATCATCTGAGGGTTTGAGAACATCTGAAACCGTTTATTGAATGTTGCATTGAGAACGCACTACCTTTATTATATAACATTGTGGGAATGTTTTATAGAAGAACGTTCTCAAGAGCAACATCAGCCAAACATCCTCAGAACATTGCAAGCAAAATGTTGCACTTTTGTTAATTTATCAGGAGCCTTTTATGAAAACAGATTTTGTCTTCTAAGACCTCAAAAACTTCTGGAACCATTTCTTGAATGTTGCATTGAGAACGTCTTTCCTTTGTGGGTTATGTATTGTTGTGGGAACCTTTTATAGAAGAATGTTCTCAAGGGCAACATCAACCAAACATCCTCAGAACGTTGCAAGCAAAATGGTCCACTTACAGGAACATTTTATAAAAACAGACTGTCTTCTGAGACCTCAAGAACATCTGGAACGGTTTCTTGAATGTTGCATTGAGAATGTCCTTCCTTTCTTATTACAAATCATTGTTGGAATGTTTTATAGAAGAACATTTCCAAGAGCAACATCAACAAAACATCCTCAGAACATTGCAGACAAAATGTTCCACTTTTGTGAATTTATCAGGAACTTTTTATAAAAACAGATTCTGTCTTCTGAGGCCTCGAGAACATCTTGAAAACATTTTTTGAATGTTGTTTTTTTTTGTTATCGTAGAACATAATCAGACAACATCCTCCAAACATCCTCTGAATGTTAAAACGTTCTGTCGTAGTCAACTTTTAACCTTGTGGGTCTAAAATGTTCTCTTTAAGACTTTATTAGATCTAACTAGTTCTTGGTTTGTCACTGCAGGAACTTGGAGGCCGTTTTCTTGTAGCCTGAACCTCTTCCAGGTCTTTTTTAAGGGGATGAGTACCTCCTCTAGTGTCGGTGTTTCTGTTTATTTCTGAAAAACTGCTGATTAGTTCAACTTGGAGAAGACAAGAAGATCTATTTTCCTTCCTTCTTGTTGTCTCCATGGAGTTGCAGTCTTCTCTTCTCTAAAAATCACCATAAAACAAACCTCCGTTGTTTTATTTCACTGCAGCCAACAGCCTGCATTTACTTTATTATCATATTAAAGTGCATGTAAACATCTGACCTCGTCACTCCCCAGCATGGAAACTCCAAGCTCAACTCAACAGGGGGCGATTATAATAACTCACCCTGCGGGGGAACCCAGATCCAGAGTCAGACTAATGAAACGCTACGAGCACCGATGGCTAAAACACGCTAATAATGCAAAGTGCATCTTGGAAGAACTGCCTGAACCCGCCTGCAGGGTTGTTTCATTTCAGTCGGCTCTTATGTTTGGTGTCGTCACTTCAAATATCAGAATACGAAGCTGAGCTCAGAGCGGCGGGGAGTCGTAGTGACAATAATAATTGGAGGATGAAGATGCAGCAGATTTAAAGATGTGTTGTAGTAGCAGCTCAGGGCGACGGACTGAACTAGTTTTTGTTGGTTTTGCTTCAACCCCAAGATTGTCTGTTGTTATTGCTATTCAAGACTTAAAGGCAGATACAGTACCGTCCAATCATCAATGAGCCTTTCAACACCATTAGCTAACACAATGTAGCATTAGAACACAGGAGTGATGGTTGCTGGAAATGTTCCTCTGTATCCCTATGGAGATATTCCATTAAAAATCAGCTGTTTCCAGCTAGAATAGTCATTTACCACATTAACAGTGTCTAGACTGGATTTATCACTCATTTAGTGTTATCCTCACTGAAAAAAAACTGTTTTTCTTTCAAAAATAAGGACATTTCTAAGTGACCCCAAACTTTTGAACGGTAGTCTATGTTGATATATTGCTAGTCTGACTTACTAAATGTAGACCATGGGGATAAGTCTTTTGCTTTTACTAATGAAGCAACAACAACCTACAAGAAGCAACCTGACACACTGAAGATTTCAAGTTTTGCTGAAAGGTTGCACTGTGCAGTAGGAACAATGCTAGTTTTTTCAGATAGTACTCAACTCAAAACAAACAAAACAATTCCCCTGCTAATATTTAAACATTGTGTTCTTAGCCCCGCCCAAGTTGAGTTAGGCTAAAATTTCAAACATATCATTTTGACTATCTATAGTTGATGATAAAGATGTTTCAAGTAAATCAGAGCAGAAGGAATCTGAAGATTTGAGGTAGAATAACTTGACTCAGAAGGTTATTTTTGTCAGTTGACTTTGTGAGAATAACTTGTTTTTTTTTAGTCAAAAAGCAAGATAGAGAAACCACAACATTGTTCCTACCATGATGAGAAATAACAGATAAAATTTCAGATTTTTAACTTTAATAGCTCCTCAGATATTGTTCAAACAGACTCAAATTTTACTGTGAGAAAAAATGCTGAATTTCAGGCAAATCAAAGCAGAAATTGTTCTAAGAATGTGATGATTTGAGACGGAACGACCCATCAGTATAAATGTGATGATCGGGGAAAAGCAAATAGTTGAAAGTGAATCCTCTTAGCAGCAGTTGTGCTCATTTAGTTGATAGTTTAATGACTGCACAGCAGGAATTATTTCATTTTAATGGTGAAATCTCTAAAAACTGCAGCATTTGGATCTCTGTTTAACTGTGACAGTCATGCACTGTGTACGTGAGAGTGCACGTGAGAGTGCACATGTGTCCTCAGTTTCTCTGCAGCTTGTTGCTGAAATAGAAAATGTGAATCTGTTTTTTTTTTCCACTCGTCAAGTTTCTGCTGTCAGACCGACTTTCCAGACAAACGTGACATTTCCTGAGCTCCTGCAGTGGATCGTTCCAGTCGGTGAGCTGCTCCACGCTCGGCTGAACACAGAGTCAGACTGGAGGTTCTACCAGGTTCCACTGGGTTCTAGGAGCAGAGGGATAATACACCAGCAGACAGGGAACATTCCCACAGCATTATATAACTTTACGTACGAGTTCTAATAATCATTTAAAGAAAATGTTTTAATGAAGTTATCAAAAAAGAGCATTTTTTTCCAACTCAGATTATGTTCTATGATAACAAAAGGAGGAACGTTCTAAAACCAACATTCAAATAATGTTTTCCAGATGTTTTTGAGGCCTCAGATGATTTTATGAAATGTTTCTGTACTGTGACATATTAACAAAAGTGGAACATTTGGCCTCTAGTGTTCTAAGGATGTTTGGCAGATGTTTATGAGGGAACATGCGATAGAACGTTCTTCTATAAAACATTCGCGTAATGTTCCATGACAAGAAGTAAGGAAGGTTCTCAACCCAACATCCAAAAGATGTTTTCCAGATGTTCACTGTGATATATTTAAAAAGGTGGAACCTTACTTCCTCCTCCACATTTTAGATTGATAACAGAAGAAGAATGTTCTCAAACCATCGTTCAGTTTTGAAAACGTTGGAGCAAAACAGTCCAACGATGTTATGACCAAACATTTTTAGAACATCTATAGTTATGCTACTATTAAGAAGAACATTCTGGGAACTAAAAGAAAATGTTCCGCTGAAAACATTAGTAGAACTTTGCAGAAACTGCTGCTCCAACAGTATCTTTAAGGAGAGATTAAACCTCCCAGTGCGACTCTGCAGGAATCAGATGAGTTTGTCTGGAGAACCTGAAGACTGAATGTTAATTAAAAGAACCGGCGGTGAAGAGTCCAGCTGAGCTCAGTGTGAAACGTTCATTATGAAAACGTCCACTTAATGTGTTCTACAGAGGGCTGTTCTAGACGGAACCCATCCAGAACCTCTTAATATCCTGTCACAAGTAGATTTTTACAGCTTGAATCTTCATTTCTAGTACATGTATTTACATGTTTTCCATATATAGTCAATGGGATCCAACAATCTAGTAGTTTGTCTGGTTTTAACCTGGAAATAATGAGAACGTTTGAACATTTAAGTGTTCTAAAGTGTTCTTCACCTGTTATAAATACGACTCTACCTCAAGTTTCCAGCAGAACTTTGCCAATAAAAATCAGCATTGTGATAGTAGGAAACATGAACTGAATAAAAACGGCAGAAGTCTGATTGTTATTCTGAACAAAGCAGCAAAATCACAGCTGGAATGGAGGTTTTTAAGGATGCAGAAACACCTTGTGGAAACTCCTTCAGTCGCATCCAAACTTCACCATCAGGCTTTATAAGATTATAAAACGCTTTGTCGCAATATTAAAATTACTAAATAAAGAAAATAAGACTCCAGTCAGCAAAAATTCAATCAGAAGAGGCATCTCTAAACCACTTTCCAGGTTGCAAAACCAGATAAAAGACTTGAATGGACTAAAGCAACCCAGTCTCCACAAGAGATAGATGGATTGATAGATACTTTAATCATTGTTACTGGGGAAATTCAAGACATCCAGTAGCTCACACGTTACATTTAAGACACAATAAGGAAAGTAATGTGCAAAAGAGTGCACAATTAATTAAATGGTGCTGGTTGAAGAAATACGGTGCAAAAATTGCCAGTCTTTACAGTAAAACAAGTAGTAAGAAGTCTACGTTAGTATAAACATAGAAATAAGTATACAGGAGGGGTGAATGGATCCTGGTAGACACAGCTGAGTCGACCAACATGACATTTCTATACAACTGAACTTCAGAACATGGTGTTGTTTTTAAATAAACATCATTTCTGACATGTATGTGGTGGAAAAAAGTGGACAGATTGAAAAATGTCCAATTAAGGAGGCTTAATCAGTCTCAGAATTTTGGTTTTCTGATGTCATTCATTACTGGTTTTCTCTCTTTGTCTTCTTCAGTTTAGGAAAATATATCCCTTTGTTCAACACTTTTACATATTAGAAGACTGGGTAACGTTCAACGCCAACATTACTTGGTTAAAGTTTGGGGAAATGTCAAGGTTTGGGTTAAATACATCTATTTTAGTACATTTTGTGGGTTTTTGGGGAAAAGATTAGTGAAGACGGCCACCAAGATACCTATGACTCGCTCCAACCTCCTTACTGTGGTGACCAGTCCATCTGATATATGATTGGTTGGCTGGTTTAACTGAAAATGCAGTTTAGTTGCATAAAAACATAATTTTGTGGCAATTCGGGTGGCTAAGGCAAAGCAGCACCTCACTGTAGATGGAAAAACGTAACATTTACTGGTAGAAGCCAACATTAGTGGCAGTAAGAGTAAAGTGCATGCAGTAAAACCAATGCTCTCTCCAGGAACTGCCTAAAAAATGGAAATTTACCAATAGGACTTTTGTATTGAACTCCTATCATTAGCCGTTAGCTGCTAAAGGCGATGCTAGCAGGCTGTTTTTAAGTTAGCGAATGTCCACATAGTATTTTTTTGCTGCATATTTTAGCTACAATCAGTTTCAGAAGGTTTTTTTGCGATCAGATCAGGGGATAGAATGGACTATTCCTGTAGTTTACATGTTGTAACCTGGTTTCTCTCTGACTCCACGATCTGGACTCTGTGGGGGTCATTTCATTTCATCGTGTTGCAGAACATATCCCTTTATGGCTCCCCAGAGAGAAGCAAGATTCAAAATAAGAGCTCTTCTTTTTTCCCCAGACAGAACTGAGCTAAATATAGCATCAATAGCAGATTCTGACCAATTTTTCTACGTCTTACATTTAGCTCCAGAGGAATAATTTATCTTAAAGGGCTTTTTTTTCGCCTTCTCCTGCTGCACTGATCTTTATTTGTGTGAAATAATCATCTCTTTAGATAACAGTTGGATACAAAAGAGAACTTAAATTGACCGTTAAATGAGCCCACACAATGTTAGAAACTTCAAGTCGCTTTATGATCTAAACAGAAACTTCGATTTCATGTCAATTTGTCACGAATCTCACTTAAATGCAGGAATCTGTTCTTCACATATCAGCTGCTGTACATACAGTCTGTTTAGCAGTTGTTGGGTGTTGGATGAATTCAGAGTTTAACCGCTGACTCTGATGTCTACTTTTGCCGATTCTATAAATGTAAACTGAATATGGAATATCGATTTGTTTACTGCTGTTCTGAAGCTTCCAGTTGGTCTCCCATCCAAACCAGAATATTTTTCCTCGACCTAATCGAATAAATTTGATGGAAAAACATAACCAAAGCTTCTAAACCACGTCATTTTGCTGTCTTAATTCAAACCAGTCTTTCCCACCAGGTCTAGATATATTTGAGAATACACTTTAATTGTGTAGATGCGCAATTTTGTGGGAATTACAAACCTTCGTTGTCAGACTAGCTACAGTTTAAAGTCAAAAAACGAGGTTCAGTTCAGTTTATTGTCATTCAAACACAGCAAAAATGTAGAGGAATGAAAACGGTAACCCAGATCTAGTCGGTATAGACAGATAAATAAATGACCTAAAAGCCTATACATATGGTGCTAGAAGCTAACGTTAGCAGTTTTATGCTGCTCTTTGTTGGATTTAGGTAATTCCAGTAATCTTGACACTAATGAAGATAACGTTATGGTTGCCAAACACAAAATTTTTCATCTTAAAAGACCTGTCATGTTTGATTGAAAGCAAAAAACACAAAAAACTCTGAACTATGCAAGCTACACATATGAACTGTTTTCTATATTGAGGTCTTTTGCCACTTTAGCTATGTAGCATTTAGCTCGATAGCATATATGTAGCCATCAAGTGCATATATGAGACACTTTTTTGAACCGTTATCGTCCATTTTACTCCAAATTGTAGCATAAATTACAAAATAAACATCACATCGTATTCAGAAAGTCTTAAAACTAGCATCTGAGACCATAAACGAATTCAGAAAATGTGTATTGTGGTAACAAATCAAGTAAGAAGTCAATCATTTTCACTCAGATTTCTACACAATCGGACGTCTTTTTGTAACTAGAGGTGTCACCTCCTGCTGGCTGTTGGGAAGAAAGCAGTTTTGAGACACAGGTTTGTTTATACTAATCTATCAGGTAATTTTCTGTGTATCTGATCGTCACGGCTAAATAAAAACTGAGGAAATACTGCTGTTATGCTCAAAACTTGCTTTTTTTAAGTTTAATTTTTAGTGCGCATCTGTTTGAAATGAAGTTTTATTCACATTACTTTGGAGTTTTTAGTAAAAAAAAGTCTGACTTTCGATCTATGCGATCAACTGGTATTTTATTCTTATTTGTCCATTTTTTGCTCCATAAATTTGTTAAGGATCAAACTAGCTAACTGCTTTTCTACCATTTTTCTCTGTCTGGATCGAGTCATTTGACTTTTTAGCGACTTTTTCCTCTCAAAACAGGTCAATAAGAAGATGATTTATCAGAACAGATGATTATCTGAAGGTTTTAAGATTCTAATCGTCTAACATGTGCTATAACTTTTGCACATTCTTGTATATTTTATAGTTAACGTAGATCTTAATTTCCTTCTTTCTTCTCGTCCAGTTCAACATTTGAGGGACTCTCTTCTCAGAACAGTTTTGGTTTCGGACTCGAAGCTGAAATAACTTTTAAACTCTAAACATGAACTCAGTGGTTCGTCCTTCAGCCATGAAAGATCTACTTTACATCGAGACACAAAATAGACCTGTTTTTTCTACACTTTTTTTCTTAACTGAGTAGATTCAGTTAATTAAAACTGTTCCATTTTCTGTCCAAAGTTAATTCCTGTCAGGACAGAATATCCTCTGGGGTTTTATTTTAATTTTAATACAGTAGTTTAATAGAATATTGTTTTTGACGTTGTGATAAAAACACAAAGCAGCAGAGAGGAGATATTTAAAGAAAGTTCTGACAGATGTGACCTTTACTGAGGCAAGAAAAATAATACAGACTTTCACAATAAAACACCCTACTTCCTTTTTAGTACAGCTTATAATCAGATCACATTCTGTCCTTTTGAAACTCATCAGTGAAATCTGGAATGCAAATATTCTGTAAAATATTCCACGTAGACAAAGAACCGACGGCTCAGACACTCCTCGGTGTGTATTTTTCACGTAATTCGCTCCAAACCTGAACAACCGTTTGGTTTTTCCCCAACAAACACACAATGAATACTGTGTGTGCTGTTGCATGTTGTTGTGTTGCAGAGCAAATAGAGACATTCTGCCCTCCATGTGATTGCTTCTTTTACCCCGAGGGCATTAAAACGCACGCACGCACGCACGCACACACGCACACACGCACACACACACACACACTCACACACTCACTCACACACTCACACAAAAGACCAGGTGGGTAAACACTCTCTGAATTCAATCTGTGATTGTTTGTTCATGTCCTCTGGGTGAAAGCTGCAATCACATTGACTCTGTGTGTGTGTGTGTGTGTGTGTGTGTGTGTGTGTGTGTGTGTGTGTGTGTGTGTGTGTGTGTGTGTGTGTGTGTGTGTGTGTGTGTGTGTGTGTGTGTGTGTGTGTGTGTGTGTGTGTAGGTCACAGTGTAGATGAGGTGTTCTGTATGCAGCGCTCACACTGCAGGAAAAAAAGGAGAAACCTGCTGAATTAATTCCACTTTCAGTTAAAAGTTTTTGTTTCTCCTCGAAGCTTTTTCTCACCCATCGATCGCACAAACTGGCTCGGCAGTCTCGAGTCGGAGTACAGCTGGAAAATACAATAACACCGACTGTACTTGTAAATTAAATGCGCTCGCGTCGCTGCGTTTCAGGCATCGGCAGCACGGGAGCTTCTAAATGCCTCCTTTGGAATTCAGAACAGGAGCAGAAAGTCTCCAGTTAATTTGTGGTGTTGTTCCAGGGCAGGAATCCTTTAATGTTTCAGATTAGATAAAATCACAACAACAAACTAAACAGTTGCATTCTGCAGCATCTTTGAGGTTAACCAATAAGTAGTCTGACTCAATTACAGCCCTAAACAACTAAACTACATTCTCAAATGTGTTTTAAAGTGGGAACAGGCTTTTATTTTGAAAAATAAAGTGTAATTTGAACTATGAAGTGATTGGAAAGATGACCATTCTACACTGCAGTGTGGAGATACGCTCGGCTACGTAATATGGAATGTAAGAAATGGCAGTTTCCTGTCCTTGTTTACATTCATTTTTCACATGCTTCTGCTAGTTACATATTTACAAAACTAAGGGAAACAACAATCATCTGAGTATTAACCCAAAATGGCAAGTTTTGACGAAAAGTTTGGGGCATCATCCCTGCATCGCGGGCTGAGCACCACCCAGCATGATTGCAATTGGTTTAAAAAGCTACAAACAGGCCAGAATGTTTTTCCTTCCATAGCAGAATGATAATGAGGTGCTGTCAGGCCATTCTACACTGCAATGTGGCGTTCCATTTGTCTACATATCAGCTGATGAGACAAATGGGAAAAAATGGCAGTTTCCGGTCCTTGTTTACTTTCATTTTTTTTACACGTTTCTGATATTTATATCTTTACAAAACCCATTTCTGTAAAAGGAACAACAACTATCTGAGCATTTACCCAAAATAGGAAGTTTTGAAGAAGATTTGGGGCACCATCGTTGCATCCTGGGCTGAGCACCAAGATGATTGGTTTAAAAAGTTTCAAACACGCAGAATGATAATGAAGTGCAGTCAGACCGTTCTATGTTGTGCTGTAGTGATATCTTTGGAGATGTGCTATCAGACGAGACAAATGTCTGTCTTTGCTTACTGAAATTTTTCACATGCTTCTGCTATCTACATATTTACAAAACTAAGGGAACCAACAATCATCTGAGCATTATCGAAAAATGGCAAGTCTTGAAGAAAAGTTTGGTGCACCATCCCTGCATCCTAGGCTGAGCATCATCTAAAAGGATTGCAATTGGTTTAAAGAACTACAACAATCCAGAGTGTTTTCTACCGTATCAGAATGATAATAAGGTGCTGTTAGACCATTCTACTCTGCACTGTTGAGATCAGTCGAAGTAAATGGGAAAAGAATCGCAATTTAGAACCATGCTTACTTTCAATTTTTACATGCTTCTGCTAGCTATATATTTCAAAAATCCGTTTAAATAATGCAAAAAAGGTACATTTTGAAAAAGATTTGGGGCATCAGCCCTGCATCCTGGGCTGAATGACGCCCAAGATGATTGTGACTGATTTACAAGTGTTTTTCCTTCCATAGCAGAATGATAATGAGGTGTAGTCAGACTATTCTCCACTGCACTATGGTGATATGTTGGACTGTGTGAAATCAGCAGAGAAAAACGGGGGGAAAAATGGCAATTGTCTGTCTTTGTTTACTTTCAGGTAGTTCAACTTTTTTTTACTGAAATAGACATACATTTTTATCGTTTATAATATCTTCGAAGACAGGAACAAATCATTGGCTGCTCACTGTCACCACTTACCTAAAAAATGTAGTATTTGAACAAAGTTTCTGCAAACTAATAAAGTAGTAGATTGTATGGATTTCGTTATTTTGCTTTCTAAAACAACAGAACATCAAAAAAAATGAAGTTTGTCACCAGAGTCATCTCTAAGGACTCACAGAGTTTCATTAAATGAACAGTTTAAGCTTGGTTTGTTGGTTTAAGAAAGGTTTTACTTTCAGTAATAGTTGATTTCTGTTGCCTGATTGCAATAGTTCCATTCATAGAGCTTCCTTTGCAGTAGCAGTATTAGCATTAGCAGTGTTTTCTGGTGGTAATATTGATAGTACTGCTGTATTAAATGTACTTGTTTGTCCTCATTGACTTTCTGTTATACATGTCTGTTTCCTGTGATCATTACTGTCATTATGCTGGATTATTATCAGCCTCATCTCCATCACCTTTCTGGAGATCCTTCTCTTCGCGTCCTCTGAGGGAAAATTAAAAGAGATGGAGGTTCTCGGGCCGTTTGAAGGCGGAGAACGAGGTGGTGGCTACGGCCGCTACAGGCCGTCGGTTTGCTTCTGAATACAAAGCAGCTGCAGGACGGGATTTCTATTTTCTATTCCGCTCAGACTGAAAGAAAAAAAAACACTGAGAAATGATTCAGGGTTCAGTACAGCCTCGGGCTACTTCACCTCCGAATCACACGGAAACCCTGACGGTGGATTAATTGTTCCACGGAGCTCGTCTAGTTCAGAAAGAGATGAAACTCAGTAACGTAATGAGCAGATGAACGCTGTGATTCAGCAGATCTGACATTTGAGAAAGATATCGTTTAATTTAGAGGCAAACGGACATAACAGTAGCATTAGCATCAGAAGGAATATTATTATTACTAGTATTAATGTTAAAAGCTTTCTGTCAGTGTTAAACAATCCAACCTAATGTACTTGTGTTGATTCAACATCATTTATTAGAGATAATTCAACTTATTTTCACAGGTTGGTTCCAATTAATTTAAGAATATTGATTTAATTAAGTTAATCCAAATGATAGCTTCTCGTTGTAAAGATGTTTTTTCTTTTAAAAAAAATTTACATTAGAAAAAGAAACTCAAATAACTATCTCCATGGAATAGCTTATTTTGCTTGTGTTGTCAACATTATTTATTGGCGTTCAGTCAACTTAATTTATTTCAGATTGAACCAACTAATTTTATAGTATTAAAAATTCCATTTGAAATGTTTTCACATCATAATATAGATTTTCTTCAGCCTTAAGCAATTTTGTTGGGGCCAACTGAAGGTACTTGTGTTGATTCAACATAATTTATTGGAGTTAATTCAACTTATTTCCACTGGTTGGATCCAACTAATTCAGCTGTATTGGTTTAACTAATCCAAATGATCACTTAATCCAACTTAATTTAATCTGGTTCAGTCAACTAGTTTTCCATTTTTAAAAATTACACTATGAATGCATTTGAGTATTGAAATATTTTCACGTTATAAAGTAGATTTCCTTCAGCATCAAGCAATCTTGTTGGTCCAACTTAAAGTACTTGTGCTAAGTCAACACAATTGATTTGGGTTAATTCAACCCAGGTTTGACAAAGCTTAATTTAATTAGACTGAGCCAACTAATTTAGAGTATTAAAAATATGCTATAAATTAAGGTGATTTATTGATGAAAAACAGCTTTTAATCACATAGAAATATTTATAAAGTGCATAATCTATTAAACTTAATTCATCTTATTTTTACAGGTTGGGTCCAACTTAATTTAAGTACTATGTATGTTTAGTTTTGTATTGTTGTGACCTGCAGCTACATATGCTTCAGAAAATATCACTAGTTCACTTCTGGATCAGTTTTGTTGTTAATGAGCTCAAAGATGGAACTTTTCCATTAGTTATTCCATATTTGAGCCACTTGTTCAACATTATAGATGGTTAAAGTTCAATGTTTTATTGACCCGTCCATCCACCCCAACCTCCTCCCTACATATTTCTGGCTTCAACTTCAACTCCCCCATAATCAGAGATTATTTGATCTACTCGTCCAATATTCCAGATTCTGAATCAATGACATGATGAGAAATAAGAGAGAAAATTTCAGGTTTTTATCTTTAATGCTTCCTCAGATATTGTTGTTCAAACAGACTCAGATTTTTTTTTTAAAAACTGCTGAAATTGGTGATTTTTAACCATTTTATCTGAGAAATGATTTGTCAGATGAAGCTAAAATTTGGCAGAACCTATTTTAAACGTGTAGTTTATGATGAAACAGCTTCCAGCCAATCAGAGAAGGTTTTGCAGAAGATCCCTGCTGGTTTTAATGGAACAAACCAGACATTAGCGCTACCATTAGCGCTACCATCATGTTGCTGCAGCAGGTTTCTCCCTGTAGACCCTCTCTGGCGTCGTCCTCCTTCACGGATGGCTTCTGTTGTCTCCGTGGGAGTTGTCGCGACACCGAATTCGACTCCTGCGTCGTTTCCATGGAGACCTCGCATCCATAACATCGTCCCGTCGACGCGGCCAATCAGCTAATGAGTCAGTGGAGGAATTTGGCTGACTCGCGCGTCTATTCAATTTGTCCTCCACCCCACCCCTCCCCGCCGCCGACCGCCATCCCATAATCAGTTCTGCTGTAATCAATTAGCAGGACGAGCAGCAGCAGAGGGAACAGGTGCAGCTAAATGTTAATGAATTCCTTGGCGGCCGTCGTCACAGAAACGCCAGCTGAATGTTCAAAGCGCTGGTTGGCCGGACGACTTCCAGAGAGTCGATGATGTGAAGAAACGACACGAGTCAGAGAGTTACCTGGATTAAATCCCAACACAGTTCATGTTTTTAAAAAAAGAAGTGGCTACAGCTTTCCACTGTTAGTTTATTAGGATTAATTAATTTAAAAGATCTCAATTAATCTTCTTCTCACTGCTACACCAGTTTTAACTGTTTAAACCTGAAAAAATTGATTATTTTGTGATGATTACAGATAGTATCGAGTAAAATCACAGAAACAAATGTATTAATTTACATATTGACACATAAAAAAATCTGTATATTCATAAATGGTAATTATGCTATTTTTCTTATTTTACTGTTTATTTACTGTATTTAAATCCGCAAAAATGTATTGTTCTTTTACAGATGTTTGCTGTTATTATTTCTGTTTTGTGAAATTACAGAAAGTAATATCTAGAAAAAAATGTATTAATTTACATTGACATTAAAAATCTGTATATTTATAAATAGTAATTCTACTTTTTTCTTATTTTATTGTTTAGTCATTCATTTATTGCATTCATTTATTTACTGTATTTAAATCAGTAAAATAATATTTTTATTAAGCAGATATTTGCAGTTATTTTAAAAAAATATTATTTTCACAGTTTTGTTAAATTACAGATAAAATCTAATAAAATTAGGGGAAAAAAGGTATTAATTTACATGATGACACATCAAATCTGTATATTTATTGAGAGTAATTTAGGCTTATTTTCTTATTTTACTGTTTATTTATTTTATTTAAATCAGTTAAAAATATTGTTTTTTAACAGATATTTGAAATAAAAATCATGATTACAGATGATCTCGTAAAATTGCAGAAAAGGGTATTAATTTACATGATATCATAAAAAAAATCTGTAGATTTATAAATAGCCATTTATGCTTTTTCAATGTTTGACTGCAAACTACACTAAATGCAGTTAAATATATTGTTATTTTACAGATATTTGCTGTTATTTGAAAGACAAAAGGACTGAAAACTTGCATAAACAGTAGTTAGCAGTGAAAATTTTTAAATCACCTCTAAACTGTTATTTATTTTACCGATTTTTTCAGTTTTGTTAATTTACAGATAATATCTATTAGAATCTGAGAAAAAAACAAATCAAACAAATTTAAAGGTTTACCATAAAAAATATGAATAAGTCTACATTAAAAAGCAATATTTGAGAAACAATGTATTGATTTTCCTCAGAATTGCTTTATATGCTTATGTTTATGTTTATGTTTAACTCAATAAAATGTTTTACATGTGACCATAAAATGACAATCAATTCAGCAAAAAAACGTTTTATTTTACAGATATGTGCTGATAATTGAGAGAAAAAATATGATTTTCACATTCTTGTTAAATTATAGATAATATCCAGTAAAATCACAAAGAAATAAAAGGGTATAAATTTACATGTTGACACATAAAAAATGTGTATATTCAGAAAAAATAATTTATTCTATTTTTTAAATTTATTTCACTTTTTATTTATGTACTGTTTTTCAATCAAGAAATAAATATTATCATTTTACAGATATTTGCTGTTGTTTTCAAGAAAAAATATTGAACATTTTTAAATAACTCATTTAACTCTTATTTTACAGACTTTGTTAAATTACAGAAAATATCTAATAAAATCACAGAAAAAAGTATAAATTTACGTGTTTTCTTATTAAGTTTCTTCTTCAAATCTTTCAAAACATAAATAAAAATGCGGTTTAACTGGTTAAAAACATCATTTTTGTGAAACAACGTTGCACATTTACATTATTTTCTCACCAAAATATGTTTATGTGCATCCTTGAGGCCTCATAAATGCACTAATTTTAATATCTAAAACTAGATTTTAACATGCTCTGGTGTTTTCAGTCCTCACATCGCACATTAAACTACATTAAAACTTTCTCTTTTGGTTGGATGGTCATTAAAAAAACTTTTTTTCTGGCCAGAGAACATCAGTCTGACTACAGCCCATTTATCAAACACAGACCTGCGATCTGACTGTAGTTTATATTTACAGTAAAAAATGTAGTAAAGCCCCCAAAAAACCCAGCAGGAGAAGTTGTGAGGAGGTTAACTGATGAGACGATGAAGACTTTCCTCACTTTTCTGATTCATTAATCTTCATTCATTAACGCCGAGCCACCTGACATGCAGCGTTAGAGCATCAGGACACACTGGAGACTCTGCAAACATCTGCTGTGTGTGTCAGAGGTGGGCTGTTAACATGCAAATAACGCAATTAAAATTCATGCAACACACAGCCAGGCGCGCGCACGTACGGGCACACACTCGTTCAGACGCACAAAGAGCTGCAGCAGGAACACAACAGAAGCCTCGCGAGCTTCTCAGCTGTAAAAAAACCAACACAGAAATACTCAGAAATGATGCAGAATTCACACTATGTCTTTGACTCTGACAACAGATGGTTCTGGTTTTCCTCTCAGGTGTCATTGCATAACTTTCTGAGTGCAGTTTCAAATTAATTTCAAAAATCATAAACTGTTTGTAATTCCAAACCACTAAAGAGCTCCTAAATGCTGCATATCGACTAGAAATAAGCCCAAAAGTACCACAAAGGGACGTAATTTAAACACAAATCTGCAGTAATGAGACAGAACACAGCTACAAAAACAATCAAGACAAATAAAGAGATGCAAAATGACCAAAATGAGATGGAAAATAACTGAATAGTTGCAAAGAAAACACAAAATGACTCAAAATGACCACCAAGATACACAGAGACAAAGAGACAAGAAACTGACGACAAAAAGACCAAAAAATGACAACAACTTCAGAGCAGCCCAATGACCACAAAAAGACACAAAATTACCATAAAGTAAACCAAAATTACAATAACTTTAACACAAACAGAGGCAAAATGACCACAATCACACACAAACAATATCAATGAGACACGAAATGACTTAAGAGACTTAAAGTGACCAGAAATGGATGAAAATGACCACAAAGAGAAGCAATTTCAGAAAGACATAAAATGAACAGAAACAGACCCAAAATGACCACAAACAGACCTAAAATGGCCTGAAACAGACACAAAATGACAGACACAAAATAACCACAAACAGACACAAAATGTCCCCTTCCTATTGCTCTGTGACCCTCGTCTTCAGTCTCAGATTGTTTTGCAGACTAATGCAGTTTTTCTTCTGCTGTTTCTGTCTTCCAGAGCATCAAGGTTTCCTGGCAACCGCCTCCACGTGGAGCTCAGAACGGCCTCATCACCGCTTACAAGATCAAATACAGGAAAACGGGTCGCCGTGGAGACCAAGAGGCCATCGAACCCAACAACTTCTGGTACCTGTTCACAGGTGAGGCGGCGTATTTGTTCAAATCAGGATGTTAATTTACTTTTACATGTTTAAAATCAAGCTGGATTCTTCATTTTTGTTAAGGAAATTGAATTCAAGGGATTTTAAGGAAAAACACAAATGGATGTTTTCACCGAGGCTGACAGGTTTGAATTATGTAAATGTGCAAGTATTGACAAAGAGAAGATTAAAATCCTCCAGATGTCTGTATGTGGGCAGGTGACACATTGGTCTGTTGTTTTTTTTCTTCCATTTGCATGAAACCTCTGCAGATGTGTGTGTGTTGTAGATGTGTGTGTTCCTGCATCCAAACTGCCACCAGCTATTATTTCAATTTGAGGTTTGCAGGATTTGAATGAAACTGATCTTCCTTTTCATTAGTTTCCACTGATGGCTATCTCTCAGCAGAATTCATTCCCCAGTGGCGGGGCGCTGGCTTTTCTGTTTGTGTGTTTGGAATCTGATCTGCCCACTGAAAGCCTGCTGTCAGGACGAATCACCGCTTCCTGCTGTCTGACAGCAAAACTATGAAAAATACATTTAATGCAGCTGCACTGTAGATGACAAGAACAGCGGGTTAAATCTTCATTTTACTGCTTTGTTGGTATGTTGCTACTTAAATCCCAGGACTAGAATAACTTAGTCTCAGGTATAGTCCCATTTTAAGACCAACAAATCTAGCCGTAGGTCATGAAGAACTAGTCCTAAGTCAAGAGAAGCAAGTCCCAAGCCTAATCCCATTGCCGGACCAACAAATCTAGACCAAAGTCACGTCCAGCAAGTGTAGTTCCTGGCTAAAGCCAAGAAGTCTAGTCTCAAGATGAATCAACAAGCTCCAAGTCAAGACATTGCCAGACCAACAAATCTAGACCAAAGTCAGGACCAGCAAATGTAGTCCCAGACGGAGACAAGATAGATAAGTCGATTCAAAAGACAAGACCAAGGAGTTCAGTCCCAGGCCAAGATCAACAAGTTCCAAGTCAAGACAAGCAGGTCTCAAGTTCTATTTCCATTTTATTTTACCAACGCCAAAGTCAACACATGTTTTACTGGATTGAAACCAAGTTGTCTAGTCTCAAAACAAACAATCTATTCACAGGTCAAAAAGAACCAGTCCTAAGTCAAGACAAGCATGTTCCAAGTCCAGTCCCATTGCTGTACCAGCAAATCTAGACCAAAGTCATGCCCAGCAAGTGTAGTTCCTGGTTGAAACCAAAAAATCTAGTCTCAAGATGAGCCAACAAGCTCCAAGTCAAGACATACAAGTCTCTGTCAAGACACGAGGTCTCATTTCCATTTCAAAACCAACAAATCTAGACATGGGTCAAGAAAAACCAAAGACAAGCAAGTCTCAAATCTAGTCCAAGGGTAACAAGTCTCAATTCAAGATAAGCAAGTCAACAAGTGTAGTTCCTAGGTGAGATTAAGAAGCCTAGTCCCAAGATATAACCAAAGACATTAGTCCCAGGACAAGACCAACAGCAGCCAAGGCAAGACAGGGATGTCTTTAGTCTAGTTAATGGGCAACAAGTCTGAAAGTCTAGATGAGTAAACCGCAGTTTTAATCCCAAGACAGGACCTACAACCTCCAATTTAATAGAAGCAAGTCTCAAGTCTAGTTCCATTTCAGGACCAACAAATCTAGTCACAGGTCAAGACAAGCAAGTCTCTGGTCTAGTCCCAGGCCCAAACTAATGGGTCTGGACCCATGATAAAGCCATTATATGTAGTCCCAGGCTCAGACCAAATAGTTTAGTCCTTGTCCAAGACCCAGAAGGTCCAAATCAAGATAAGTGTAATCTGAAGTCAGCAAGTCCCAAGTCAGGACGAGTGAAATCTAGTTTTAGGGTCAGACCAGCAAGTCAAGGCCCAAGCCAAAGCCAAGACATCCAGTAAGTTCCAAGTTTCAGTCAAGAGAAGCATGTCTCAAGTCTAGTTCCAAGTCGTCAAATCCCAGGTCAATACAAGCGAGCCTCAAAACTTGTCCCTGGTCAAGTTCCAAGTTGAGCCAAGGAAGTCTTAAGTCTAATCCCAAGACAAGATGAACAAGATTCAAGTCTATCAGTGAATCAACACTTTGTTGTTACAGTTGGAACTCTTGTTTTGCTGATTTATGTTTTAGGACTCTAAGTGTTTATGCTGCATTATCTGTTGAGCTAACTTCATAAGTTCTGTGTTATTACTGCTGCTAGCTGGCACTTCTCTATAGAATATGAGTTATGTTAGCTAGCAAGTCCTGACCGGTGTTTACTTCAGGCGGCAAGTGTTTACAAAATAATGACTTTAAACAGTAATTTAAATGATTTCAAGCAAGTTTCTTTATTGTGAAATCCCGAAAATGTCCATATAAATAAGCTAATCTGCCTGTATGACCTGCAGAACCCGCTTATAGTAACTACAGAAATATAATATTTTAGCAGCCAGGTACCCAGCACCTGTATAGTTAGCATATGAATAAAGAAAGGTAGCTGAACGTCAGGTACGATGATGTTGTCTCTCTCGCTCTGTTTCCAGGTCTAGAGAAGGGCAGTCAGTACAGTTTCCAGGTGGCAGCCATGACGGTGAACGGAACAGGTCCGGCCAGCGAGTGGTTCACCGCTGAGACTCCGGAAAACGATCTGGACGGTAAAGACTGAGAGTGTGATAGCGGTGATCTATACAACAGCATGTAACTGCCTCCACTGTCCCAACACACATAAATATTTAACCAGGTAAAGGCTGAGGAGGGTGGATGGAGGGGAGGTTCGTCTCCAGGGATGGAGGAGGTGTAGGAATAGTGGAGGCAGGAGGTGGAGGTGGAAGAAAGAAGGAAAAAATAAAAGAAATGAACTGTGTGTGGGAAAATATTGTCCAATTATAAAAAGTACAGTCAGTAAACTCACCTTTTGGGTATTTAGAAGTAGTGTATAAACATAAAAAATGCTTCATAAGGGCACAGATCAAGAAAGGCAAACTTTCTGTAGTTCCAAAGCAGTGGCAGAAAAAGTTCCAACTTAATGACATTTGAATAAATTTCCGCTTTGGGCTCCGAGAGGGAAAAGCTACACTTTCTCGCTCTGCTTTCTTCTGTTATGTAAATGAAACTACACACTGTTGCGACTCACAAGTACATATGCTGTTTAACATTCAGATTAGACTGGTTCATAATGTATATTACGTATGTGAGTGTGCAGCTATTACGTCTTCTGTACGCATTCATATTACATGTCAAATATATTTTACAGTAGTACCTTGTAAATATTGTATATTGACAAACATTTCAAATGTCTTTACATCAGCTGCTATAGTGTGTTATAAACCATTTATAAACTGCTGATGTTTTGCTATATAGTCAGATGAATTAAACAGCCCTATGTTCTGGTCACATAATTCTCAGCAGAATAATTAGAAAAGCTGACCTCAGGCTGAAGCTCAGGACCGAGATGTTCTGGTCAGAAGGAAGCCGTCAAGATAAAAACAACAAACACATCCATGCTAACTGTGTTTTCGGGCCGGGACACAAGGAGACGCAAATCTGGTTTCAATGGATTATCACTCAATAAAGTGATATGAAATGTCTTCCCCTGAGGACCGAGAGCGCTCTAATCTGATCTAATCTGATGCTGAGGAATAACACAAAGTGTCAGGTCTTGTTGTGGCTTAATACACAGCTAACAGGGTTAGCAATTGTTAGCCGCGGAAGCACTAAGTGGCTGCTTCTGTTGACGCTAACGTGGTTAGCTTCAAAACTGCTGCTGTTGCTGCTTCTGCTGGTGGAGGACAATAGGAATGAGCGGTGCTCGTTTCCATTCATCTGACGGCATCTCAACATGTCAGCTCCATGTCTGAATGATGAGTCACATCTAGTAATATTTCCATAACACGGCACAAGTCTGAACTGAACTGTCACATTAATAGAAAAGCAGAAGCAACTGCACTTTGAATTGTGTGGAATGATTTGCAGAAGCCAATTCTGGTCCCGGAACACTTTTCTCATTCATCATGCTCTACAATTTGACATCGATTACTAACTGAAATGTCCATAAAAATATTTAACTGCGATGAAGATGGAGTATCTAACAGGTCAGATTAATAGGAATCACCAGTAATTAATGTAATCTAGGATTTGACAAAACGTAAACAGGAGCTAAAGTTTAAATTGTTGCTTCTCGCTGTTTGTAGGAGTCTTTCCTCTGCACATATTTATGGTACGTGTCCACAGGATCCTTCAATTTCTCGCATCCCATTCATTATCTATGTGAAACGCACCACATTACATGCTGGTTGCATTGTGGTGCATCGCCCCGAAGATTATTTGCATGAAGTAGACTTAACTTCTAATTTATGCAAATTCAGTGTAGGGAGCAGAAGTCTGACGCAACGCAAAACTTTCGTAAAATGTCTAAACTAGCCGTCATTGAACTAAAACAAGGACAAATTCAGCAGCTTGTTTATTGCCTCAGATGCTTTCAGAAATAATTTTCACTGAATTGTTTTTGTAATAAAGGAGAAAGTTTGCGATCAAGCCGCCATGTTGGTCCAACGCTTCTACTGGACTGAAGGTCTGAAGGACTATCATGTCACCACCTACCTAGAATTGTCGTAGTTAAATTATCCTCACTTTTCATGAATAAATTATTGTCATGAGTTGACAGAATGTCGTCATTTTAACAAACTGATAAAACAGCAATGTTACATCTCTCATGTCTGACAAGGGCTACACAGATTCTCCCATGATGTCTTCTTCTTTGGTGTGACATTTCATTGTTTTTTTGCAGAGAGCCAGGTACCCGACCAGCCGAGTTCTCTTCACGTCAGGCCACTCCCCAACAGCATCATCATGTCCTGGACTCCGCCCCTCAGTCCCAACATCCTGGTCCGAGGCTACATCATTGGCTATGGAGTGGGAAGTCCCTACGCTGAGACGGTCCGGGTGGACAGCAAGCAGAGATACTACTCCATCGAGAACCTAGGTATGTAGCCAGGAGTGAACTGATGAAATAATGGATACCACTTTCATCCAGGACATGTTTAGCTTAGCTTAGCTGCTCAGAACTGAAACTGTCCTAAACGTTCTGATTTGTGTTACTATCATGCATCCATTCCATCCATTTTCTTCTGGTTATCTGGGGTTGGGTTGTAAAGGCAGCCTCGCTTTGCACCTCAACCTGGAGGATCTCAAGGTGTTCCCAGGCCAGATGAGATACATAAACGCTCCAGCAAGTTCTGGGTCAGTCCCCAGGGAATTCCCCTAGCTGAATGTACCTGGAAACCTTTAAAAGGAAGTCAGGAAATCAGACGTCAGAACCACCTCAGCTAGTTCCTTCCGACACATGGAACGGCATTTCTACAAGTTCTCTCCATATGTTCGAACTCCTGACTCTATCTTTAAGACTAAACCCAGTCACCCTTTGGCCGTTTGTATCCGCAAGCTCATTCTTTTTGTCACCACCCAGAGCTTATGGGCATTGGTGGAGGTTGGAACATAGATCAACTTGTACATCTTCATCACAACAGCCCAGTTTTTGTGTAAACAGATTAATAGTAAACTGACCTAAAGCAGTAGACATGGCTATAGCAGCAACTCTATCGCTAACATGCAAAACTGCAAAAGGGTTGGATCTCTGATGGCTAAAATTACCAGCTTTTCAGATATTAAAACATAGGATTAAAACCAGTAATGGCATAAAAATTTGGCACAGACTGAACATTTTACAGCAATTTGATCAATCTGAGAAAACATTGAAATTCATTGTAAGTGTGTAGTGTGTTAAAAAAAAAACATTATTATTATTATTACTATTATGGAACTTTTAAAGGTTTCAGTTATTTCAACAAGCCTCAGTGTGTTAGCTTTAAACTGTATGTTAGTCAGTGATGGACAAACTCTGTTGTTGGTACCTCAACAGCACAGTTTCATGACAAAGACTGATGAATTTCTCCATTTTTTAAGTTCTTGGTTAAGTCTTCTGCTTCCATGCATGTCAAGCATGGACATGTTGCCTGCTAGAAGTTAGTATTAAATGAAGCCAAAACTGAACTTTAGATTTGGCAACTGTGCAGGAGGCCCCCAAAGTTCCAACCCTGTGAACCCCACCACCAACTTTTATAAACACTTGGATTTCAATAATTTAAGTCTCGTGGAGGAATACTGGATCCTTTGGCCCAAACTTGGTAACACTTTCACTTATTTACCCTCCATGTGGCAGTTTTGAAATGTGGAATTTGGACTCCAAAGTTGCTGAAACCTCCCAAATTCCCTAAAAAATAGCGACAACACGTCCAAGCTATTTGGTGCCACAAAGGCCCCAAGGTTTACTCAGGTTCACCTGGGTTTTGCAACAGTTTCTGGCAATGAAAATGAACCAAAAATGTGCCAGAGGAACTTACGTTACCTGAGTTTGACTCTTTTCAGTGCAGCATTCCAGCTTCAGAAACTTGGCGCCTCTCCGTGAATTTTAAAATGTTCTTGATCTGCTCAGTGCCTTGCTAAAGGGCCAAATGGCAATGATGGTTCTGCAGAGTTATGAGGAGAAAACGGATCCCAAATAATTCCCGTCACTGTCAGGATCTTCTCTTTTCTCTTATCTGCACCAGAATAATCTATCACTCCATGAATCTACATCCCTAGCACCTATTTAATATGTTCATCCTTCATGAATCCAGCTGCTCCTGCCGAAAAACTGCCAATATTGACACGACGCTCCCCTCTTCCATTAATTCATTATGATGATGAAATCCCTATTTAATTACGATCAATAATTTAAGGGAATTTAATAAGAAAGCCGCTCGAGGTGGAAATCTAATTGTGAAAGGTCGAAAAAAGAGAAAACATCCTCCCCGGCGAGAGCAACAAGCAATTTGCATGCCAAAGAAGACAATAACAAATTGGGTGAATTTTTTATACGCGGCTGAAAATTCCCATCTCAGGTCTCATAATGGAGGAGTAATGAAAAAATAAAACCCGGCCGTTGTGTTGCACGCATGCTGGGGAGCGAGCGCACATATGTACACGGCATTTATAATTCATGGCGATCATTAATTCATGCGGCGGTGGCATCTGGGGAGCAGAGTGGGTGTGTTTGCTTAACCGATGCGACGCTTTGACGCCACATGTGGAGAACATGCGGCGTCATGGCGTCGAGAGCGACAAGTGTCTGAAGTCTGCGGCCGTCACGTCTTTTCTGGATTTCTGCAGCCCTTCATGTGTCAAGTCAGGACTGAGGGAAAAACATCCTTAAAACTGGCGGGAACAGCCTGTCAAAGTCAGGGAAAAAGTTGCCAGAGTTTACTTTTGCTCACGTCAAATCACTTCCGTCAAACTGGGCTTGACCTTTCAGTCTTTCCAGCATCATCAGTTACATCTTAAACCAATGATCCGCTATGCCGAATGTCTCTTCTGTCTTTCAGAGCCGAGCTCACACTACGTGATTTCCCTGAAGGCCTTCAATAATGCCGGGGAGGGAGTTCCTCTGTACGAGAGCGCCGTCACTCGATCCCTGACAGGTAGGATCATTATTACCGCTGATAAATCCCAGTAATACGTGTTTACAGGACGATATTGTTGTGTTGTTTAATTTGTGGTTCTCTGCAGATATAATAACAGATCATTTGTGTCAATGTCAGTGAACAAAACTGAACATTTAAGAGTATAATATCAGACAAAGCAGCTCTACTATTATCACTGGTTGTGGCAATATTAGGAATAGGAGTAGCAGCAAAGAACTTGGTGGAAAACCATCAATAATACTATCTGTGTTTGCAGTAATAGTACTGCAGACCATAATATTAGTAAGAGTAGCACTATTAACACTTCTTTTATTAGCTCAGTACACAGAGAAAAGTAGTGTTTAGCAGTATTAGTCACAGTATTGGTTGTAGTAGTTGTCACAACAGCAGTTATACTAACAGTAGCTGTAGTGTTAGCATTAGCAGTTGGCTAAAATCCATTAAAAGCAATGCAAAAGGCAAATTTGCAGGTATTAGTAGCAGTTTTAGCATTAGTAGTGGTTAAAGTAGTTTTTGTATGCCTAGTAGTAGAACTAGAACTATGTAAAAAAGTATTTGTACCATTAGCTGCATTAGAAGTAGTAGTATTAGCAGTAGTAAAGCCAGTAATAGTAGCAGATGTAGCAGTAGCATTAGCAGCACTAACTGTTTTTATAGATGTAGCATGTGTGTTCAACAGCATTAGTTATAGTATTAGTTGTAGTAGTTGTAGCAACAGCAGCTATACTAAAAACAGCTGTAGCATTAGCAGTTGGCTAAAGTCCATTAAAAGCAATGCAAAAGGCAAATTTGCAGGTACAATATAAGCAATATTAAAGACAGTAGTAGGGCTAGCAGTAAAACGGTTATCTGTTGGCATATAAGGAGTATCTGAAGCATCAGGTGTGCAAAGCAGTATTAGTAGCAGCATTAGTAGTGGTTAAAGTTGTTTTTGTTGCCCCTGTAGTAGTATGAGTAGCTGTAGAATAAAAGAAGAACGATGTAAAAAATCATGTGTAAAAGTAGTTACATTAGCAGTAATGTATTATTAGCAACAGTAAAGGCAGTGATAATAGCAGGAGTAGAAGTAGCAAGCAGAATTAGCACTAGCATTGGCAGCATTAAACATACATACAGTACTAGGTATAGTATTAGTTGTAGTAGTTGTAGCAACAGCAGTTGAGCAGTAGTTGTATTAGTATCAGTTGTAGCATGCTGCTAGCATTAGGGACTGTTTTAGCATTAGCAGTAGTTTTAGTACTCCTAGATGTAGCAATGTTAGTAGTATGAGTCACGGAAGACTAATAGTAGTAGATGAACTTGGTGAAAAAGCATTAGCAGTAACAGCATTAGCAATATTAAAAGCCATAATTCTAGCAGGAGCAGCAGGAACACTAGTGGTAGTCATATTTGCAGCATTAGCAGGGTTGTTCAGCAGTATTAGTCATAGTACTACAGTTAGTTTTAGCACTTGCAGTACCAGCACAATTACAGTATTAGTAGCCGTAGCATTAGCATCAGTTCAGCAGTGGTTGTATTAGTAGCTGTTGTAGTGCTAACAATAGGAGCTCCTTTAGCAATAGCATGATTTGTAGCAATAGCCTCAGGACTAGTAGTAGTATTATGTCGCATTCATGTTTTCTCAAATCATATCAATAGTAGCAAGAGTAGCACTAGCCCTAGTCATATTAGCAGCTTTACCTGTATCAGCAATAGCAATAACACTGCAGTAGCATTAGCTTCAACAAAAGATCCACTAGATTTAGCAGCTACAGTCAGTATTAGTAACAGTGGGAGTGTTGTAGTGTTTGGGTGAAATTATATTTGTACCAGCAGCACTGTAAGTCATGGTGGTATCAGCTGGAGTAGCTGAATTAGCTGTTGTAGGCTAGTGGCATTAGCAGCATTAGCGACAGAAGTAAAGGCAACTGCAGCCTTAGCAAATGTAGAGATCCTAGGAGTGATAAAGGCGATTTCTACCAGCTGAGTTTGAGTTGATAGCGATGGATAAAGTGTATGTTTGCAATTTTGATTCAGAAGAAAAACATTCTGGGGATGTTCTGACAGTTTGTTCTGAAATATTCATACTGAACATGCATGTCTGTGGGTGTAGCATGTATGATTGTATCTAACTGTACGATTACAATCTGACTGAGCATCTGTGGGCTGCTGGGAATGCTAGTTGAATCCACAGAGGCCCCGCTGCTAACATGTTGTTGCCTGATACCAGCAGAAACCTTTAGAAGCGTCTTCAGAGCTGCTCTGGCTGCAAAAAGGTGGACTTAGAAACATTACTGAGGTGGTTTTAATGTTGCGGCTGACTGGTTTTTATTGATATATTCTGTATGATGGCTCACCACCGCCATTACTTTATGTGTGAGTGTTTGCGAGAGAGAGACTCATTAGCTCTTCCGGCAGACGACGAGCTGTAGGAGTGAGATAAATGAAACGCATCCAACTCTCAGCCAAGTTTCATCTTATGAATTAAACAGCCGACCCTTCTCTGCTCAGCCCGGCTGCCTGCAGCTGACATAAATCCTTTATTACTCTCATAAAAACACCACATTTCTGAGGTTTTCCAGCCCTCACGGTGTGATGATAGTCGGAGGAAAAACCAGCGAGACGACTCGGTTCGGTTTCTTAACCTCCGTCGGCTCAAAAAAAAAAAAGGTTATTTTAAACTTTCGTCTTGTTGTCTTTGATTGAGATTTCTTTAAAAGGAGTTGGTAGGAAAGAAAAGCAGAAGGTGGAAGATGAAGGCGGGACGAGAATCTGACTCAGATAAACAGAAGGGGGCCAGAGAGAGACATTTGATGGACTTTAATGTAAGTTCGTGGAGGAAATAAGGAGGAAAGGAGGAATATATGAAATCCTGGGGCATCGGATTCTATCCTACTAACACTGGTTCATAATCTGGTTCATAATCTAGTCCAGATATAATACACAAGTACTAACAGACACTCATAACAGCACTGACACATTCAGGGTCACGTTGGCATTTAGACAGAAAATCAACAGCGCTGGTTGTTTTATAAAACAGCTATTAGTTCCATATCAGTATAAATACACGTGGAAGTTATAGGTTAATGTGTCGGGTGTTCTATAGATGTACAACAACACATCTGGAGCTCTCCAGATCTTTGTAAACACATCTGGAGTTCTGTACATCTACAATAACACATTTAGTTTTGTACAGATTCATATACACACCAGAAATCCTAAAGAAATTTGTTTGTCCTTGAGCTACATAGACACATCTGGAATTTTCAAGAGATGCATTGAAATCTGGAGTTCTCTAGATACATCTGGATTTCTGGAGAGATATGTAGATATATCTGGAGTTCTGTAGAGATATGAGGGCACATCTGGACTTTGGCAGGGAAGCATCGGTACATTTGGTGTTCTCTACAAATACATGGAGACATAGGTAGTTTTCTGCAAAGTTGTAGACACATCTGGACTTCTCCGGAGATATGGATACTCTCTGAATGTCTGTAGAGATATATGGACACATCTGGAGTTCTCTAGGCATATGTGACACATCTGGAGTTCTCTAGACATTCGTAGACACATCTGGAGTTCTCTGGACATTCGTAGACACATCTGGAGTTCTCTAGACATTCGTAGACACATCTGGAGTTCTCTAGACATTCATAGACACATCTGGAGTTCTCCAGACATATGTGACACATCTGGAGTTCTCTAGACATTCGTAGACAAACTGATATATTCATAGTTCTCTTGGAAAGTCCATTTTTGTCTATATATTTGTGACAATACACACACATCTTGAGTTTTCCGGAGCTACATAGACACACGTAGAATTCTGAGGAGGAACTCAGTCACATCTGGAGGTCCTTTGAGATATTTACAGTCCGACACGGAGCTGTAGTGTGACAGTGGGAGTTGATAAGCTGAGACCCTGAGGGCTGAGACAGAAACTAAAAGCATTACTTTTGTGAGAAGGTCGACGGCAGTGACAAACACACACCTACACTCACTCACTGTCGGGCTGCGGTGGCGGCAGCCTGCTGGAGAGGGTTTTTTTTTTTTTTTTAATGAGGGCTTTAAAAAATGCCTCGTTAACGGTGGAATCCTGGTTAATATACTGCCTCGTCCTCGCCTCGCTGCCCGCCTGCTGCAGAGGCTGAACTGATCCCCGCCAACCGCCACGCTGCCGTTTGATCAACGAGTGGAAGGACTGCTGAGAGACAGGCGGCGACGTGAGGGGGGGCTAAGTGGAATGAGAAGGGAGGAAAAAGGAGATGGAAGTGTGGCTGGAAGAGGTAATGGAAGGTTAGCGGGAAGGGATCAAGGGAGCGAGAAGGTAGCAGAAAAATGCGGAAAAGGAGGCAGCGAAGTGAGCACACAGATTAGGGATGTAGAGGCGATAAAGGGTGGAGGGAGTGCAGCGGGGGAGGAGGAGGAGGCATGTCCTGCATCCTCATCAGTATTCTGTCCTGACTGGAGCTTTATTGTGATGCTGGACGACCACTTTAACCACGACACCGGCTGCTGCAGCTCCCAGCACCTCCTTCATCAATCTCCCTCTCCTCCCTCCATCAGTCTCGCTCTCTCCGTTGGCCTGAAGCTGTACATCTCTCTTCAACAGCGGCACGTTAGATGTCACTGTTGATTCTCTCAGCGGCCTCGTTTACACTGCAGACACAACAGAACAGGCCTACCTCACCTGCGACACGCTGCACCTGATGTTCTAGTAGTTAAATCATACAGTATAGACTTACTAATCTGTTCTTCCTTACGTAGATTTTCTTTAGATAAAGGTGACACATGTGACACACAGGTAAGAAGTCATCGGTCAGTAAGTGGATGATCTGAGGTCAGTGAATGTGTCTCAGGGATTGTAGGATAAAGATTCCTGGATCTGAAGGTCCAGTCTCTGGTGGATCAGTTCTCCTTGATAGAACTACACCATGAAGACTGAAGAACCAAGAAACTCTGAGAAAAGCTTGTTGAAAAGCATCAGTCAGGACGATACAAGAACATTTCCAAGTTCCTGAAGATCTCTAGGAGTCCAGTTAAATCCATCATTAAGAAATGGAAGGAAGATGGAACATGAATAAATCTGACTAGAGCAGGACGTCCTCAAGACCTGAGAGACTAGAGAGGGAGGCCACCAAGACTCTTATGACTCCTCTGAAGGAGTTCCAGCTTCAGCAGCTGAGATGTTAGAGACTGTTCATCCAACAACTGTTGTCTGTTCTTCACCAGTCAAAGCTTTATGGAGACAAAGAGAAAGACTCTGATGGAAAAAAGCTCCAATTAAATCTGGACTAGAGTTCACCAGAAGACATGTGGAGACTCTGAAGACACCTGGAAGAAGGTTCTTTGGTCTGAGGAGACCAGGATGGAGCTTTATGTCCATCAGACTAGATGATATGATTGATGGACACCAAACACTGAACATCATCACAAACACACCATCCCCACTGTGAAGCATGGTGGTGGCAGCATCATGATGTGAAGCATGGTGGTGGCAGCATCATGACGTGAAGCATGGTGGTGGCAGCATCATGATGTGAAGCAGGGTGGTGGCAGCATCATAATGTGAAGCATGGTGGTGGCAGCATCATAATGTGAAGCATGGTGGCATATGCTAGTTTGTAACTCCTTCAGAGGAGTCATCGGTGTCTTGGTGGCCTCCGTCACTAATCTCTTTCTTGCTCGGTCTCTCAGTTTTTAATTAACTGACATTATAAAAAGTTTTTTCAGGTTTTCTGAGTCTTTTTTTGTAAATTCTTGCCCATAAACAAATTAAACTGACTATGATTTAATGCTGAAAAGCAATTAAACAGCAAAACCTCCGTAGGCGGTGAGTAATTTTTATAGGCATTATATATATATTTAACTTCAATTCATATAAATATTCATATCAGTGTTTGTTTCCATGGTATTTTTTCCCTTGTACTTATTTAAGAAAGAAAAAAGGAACATTCCAGTACCACTTGGTTGGATCATTTTGGCTATTTCAAATTCATTGAGGTCACTACTGGTCAGCACCAGTGTAAATAATAAGTGTAGTTTTGTGTTTTGTGCAACAATCCCACTTAAACCAGCGGCTCACTCTGACCCTAAATCAGTGGCGATGGTGCAGTCGGTGGATTTAAGGGCCGATGATGGATCCTGAAGTTAGAGATGATTTGTTCCAGTCCTAACATCTGTGTGAGTGTCAGGCAGCGAATGCATGTAAGTGGGTGTTGAAGCACTGAGATAAAAATAGATGTTAGAATCAGATTTTTCTTTAGAAGACAGTTGCAGAGGGACTCTCAGGGATCAGTATCCCCTGGTCTTATTTCACAGAACAGAACAGAACTGGAGCTTTAATTGTCTTCATTTTATACTAAAGGAAGTGGAGCAACATTTAAATGAACAATTATGTATTTTTTCTAAGATGTATTCTCATATTTTTACCGTTTTGTATTATTTAGCTATTTAGTTGCGGCATACTTTAACTTTCCTTCCTCTTATGTAATCTCAAATACATTTCGGTATGCCGTTAAATCTGATCCAAACGTCTCACAGATTTTCCAGCATTACAAACGCTCGTCTTTAGCTGCCCTGAAGGCTGTTCCACTTATTTAACGCACAAGAATGCAACGTCTAAGTTCCCGTCTGTGGCTTTGCAGTGAACCAGAAAACAGTGCTGTTGACTTTCTCTGACTGTTTCTGCTTCCAGTAGGTTCGGCTGTCAGTAGATCAGAGGTCGCAGAGCTCAAACCAGCAGAGAGGCTTTTATTTTGTTAAATCTTCAGCTCGTGTCCAACTCTGCTCGTTCCAGCTCTGCATTAGCATCCGTTAGCATCTTCTTCTACATTGTGCTGCCTTCAGGTGCTCCTCCAGCCTTTACTTCCTGGTTCAGAAGTCACGTTGATTCACCCTGCGAGGCTGTCAGGGTCAACAAGTCCAAATCATGTGGTCACAAATGAACTTACCCCCTGAGAAAACACATTTCTGTCAAAAATGTAACTGAGAATCCAGTTTAATTTTACAAAAACGCAACTTTTTAGAGATCAGGGCTGATGTCAGACACCTTAACGGACTCTAAAGTTCGAGTCGTTTCTTAAATAATGTAAAAAATTAACATTTTTAACTGAAATTGTTACCTGTAATTTGTTATTTTTTCACCAAACACAACGTCCACATCAAAAATCTGTACTTGCATAAATAGTCTTTTTACAATGCTTTACTATGAAATTACACAGTTCTTGTGTCTTTGACTCAGCTAAAAATATCATTATTTCATAGATATTTGCCATTTTTTAAAGAAAAATATGCATGTTAAATACTGAAAAATAGTAAATCTATCTTTTCTGTTGAATTACAGATAATGTCTAGTAAAATCCTTGGGAAAAAAGTATTAAATGTACGTGTTTATCATCCATAATGTCCACATCGGAATTTTGTATTTGTGTAAATAGGAAAAATAAATCTAAAAATAGAATTATTTTACAGATATTTGATGTTATTTTCACATTTTTCCCCAATTTTTGTAGATTACAGTATTTGTACGTATTTTTTCTGGCTGATTGTAAGACACATCAGCTGACTTTAAATTTTCAGACATTTCTAAAAAAATATTCATACTTACAAATTCTAGTTTACCTTTCTTAGAAAATCAGAGGCACTGTGTTTTACATGCTAAAATAAAATAAACATAGAAAACATTAAATAAGAATTTAATATCCCAACATTTTCTTTTACCTTAATGCGTTTTGTGTACTTTTAAAAATAAATTCTCACATTTCTGAAAGCACCTGAAGGTAGCATCTGCTCTCTAATTGGAGCCACAGACCCACAAATATGGCTTTTATTTGTTACAATGTACAGCATTGTTTTTTTTACTTTCAGTTTATGAGTTTTGCTTTGTTTTTTCTGGGTTTTTTGATTCCATTTTGATGGGTTTTGACCCGACGTCTGTGGCTCTGTGGCTCCACTTCCTGTTTAGATTCATGTCTTTTATCTCTGGCAGTTTTCTTACTGTTTGTCCTTTTCTCCTCCCTTTTCTCTCCTGTTTTTCACTTCCTCATACATCCTCTCCTCTAAAACCAACATGACCGCATGCTGCATGTCACTTCCATACTTGCATGCCACCTTACCTACCTACTATTTACCTTGACATATGCTTGTGGAACTCACGCCTCCACATTTAAACCTTCATTATTGCACTTTCATTACATTGTATGATTTGGTTGAACACCCCCAAACCCACCCGGTTGCCGTTAACGACCCCTCTCAGACCCCATAGACCCATCTGAGGACGACCTCTTCCACCTCTTTGATAAATACCCCACTCCCATGCCAGACACCAGCACTCCCATGATCCCTCCAGTGGGGGTCCAAGCCGTGGCGCTGTCCTCCGATTCGGTCCGGGTCTCCTGGGCCGACAACTCGATGACCAAGAACCAGAAGGCGTCTGAGGTCCGGTACTACTCGGTCAAGTGGAAGACCAGCTACTCCACCAGTGGAAAGTACAAGGTAAAGGCTAGATTCAAGTCATGCATTTTTAGACCACATTTGATGAAATTAAAAGACTTAATTTTGACAGTAACCAACCATACCTCAACTTAAGACTTTACCTGAAATATGTCTGTCTTGACATGGGACTTCTTGTTATGTACTTGGTGCTTGACCTTGAATTTTTGACTTTGGAAAGATTTTACATCATCCACAAGACTAAACAATGATGGCAAACAGCCCAACTTTCAAACAGATTTACTTGGAATTAGTGTTTACTTATTCATAATTTGTACATGTTGTTTTTTAGGAAACTTATAGTTTAAGGCTTGGACTTGACTTGGGACTAACCTGCTCAAAATTGGTATTTATATTACTTTTGGGATTGACTTAAGATCTCCGCTTGGGACTTTCCTGGACACTTGTCGGTCCTAAATAGGAGTTTGAAATGAAACTCGACTTGAGACTTGCAGAAAGGTGTCAAACTGAAGAAAAAAAAATGATTTCTTGACCTCTACCATGAAGGGATCTAGTTTCTCAGCAAAGGGTATTTTGCTACAGTAGTTTGGGTCCACTCGCCCTTTTGGAGGGAGGGTTCACTGTAAGTCAATACAAAGTTGTTCTGAGTTTATCCTATGATGAAACACTTCTATCTTGATGGGGGTGGTAAACGTTCCCATAACAAGTATTTCAATGAAAATGATGTGAATTATAGTCTATGCCATCACAACCAAACAAACTCAACCCAATTGAACATCTACAGGAGATTTTGGACCAACCTGTTGGATAACACCATCTTCAAAGCACAATGTGAGGAAATGTCTTCTGAGGAATGGGCTTCCATCCGTCCAGTAGAGTTCCAGAGATTTGGAGATCAATGCCGATTAGATGTGAAGCTGTTCTGGGTGACCCAACACCTTACTAAGCCACTAGATTGGCTTTTCCTTTAATTTGTGACCTATCTTGACTTGATACTTGACTTGACAGTTACCTGTAAAATTGTGATTTGCATAGTGTAAGACACAACCTTGGACTTTCTTAATGTGGGACTTGACGAAAACAGCGACTTGGTTATTTACATTTTGAGATAAACCAACTGAGTACAACAGCGAACTCAATACAGGCGAGTCTACATGGATTTTAAAATCAACCACTATTTAAATAAAACTGACCTGAACTGACTTGGGACTGTTGGTTTTGACTTGCACCCTTCTTGTCCTGACTTGTAAAATGACTTTGAATGTGTACGTGTTGACTTAAGGCTTAATCTGTGTTTACTTGGTACTTGCATCTGGGCATTAGAGTTACATATAACGTGCAGAATGTATACTTAACCCCCCTTTGCTGTCTTACAAGCTCAACACTTAAAAATTGTCAGATAAACACTATGTATGTTGCTTCGTACTTCCTGTTTCTGCTTTACCTAAGGAATATTTCTCTCCTGAACAAGAAGTGTCACCCCTGCAACTCCACCACCTCTTGACAGGGATTAAACATCATGCTTGCAACCTCTTATGCCGACTGCATTTAGTCAGTAGCATATTGGCAAGAGTCCACTCATTTCCCGCTGCACAGCAAGACTAAAATGAGCACAGCCGTTACTAACAGTACTTATGGACAATCAAGAGGCTTTCACAGCATTCTGAGTAGACTAGAATATACGTGTTTCTTTACTTCCTTTTGTCACCAAGAAATGTTTTGAACATATTATTCTCAGCTGACAGGTGCAGTGTAGATGGTTTAGTGGTTGTAGTGAAACGAGATAAAGCTCTTCACTGATCTTGTCATGTTTTTATACTCACCTGGTGAAACTTCTTCCAACCCAACACTCGACTTGAGTGGAAAAAACCCTTGACAATAATCTGAGCTATGCTTCAAAAACACTGGAAATAGGAAATCTATACAAGGGCAGACAGACTCTTCACCTTAATAAAGAGCAGACAGAGGGGAGGCACAGACAGAAGTCTTGCCTTCCTCTTTTCTTTCCATCACATCCTGAAAACGAGACATTTTCTGTGTGCCACAAGGACAAACAGAAGTCTGGTCTTAAAGTGAAAAGGCAACAAAGTTCACTCTGCCGCTGGGGTTTGTTAATGCCCTCTGATGTCAAAGATAGAAGCAGAAAATCTTTAAAGTGCAAACGCAAGGACAGACATGCAAGAAGTAGGATGCATTTGCAAAGTTTGCAAACTCTGAAGGCGTTCTTCATTTCATCCTTATTTCTTACATCTTCACAGGCAGACATCTCTGTGTTGTATGAGCCATGTATTTATTTATGTATATTATTCTGTAACAGCCGCTTTAGTCTTGTCTGTTTAGGTTTAAAACTAAAAAGTATGTCATGTCTCCAGTCTGCAGACACCACAGCACTCAGCCACACTGTCACCGGCCTCAAACCCAACACCATGTACGAGTTCGCCGTCATGGTGACCAAAGGTCGCAAGTCCAGCACCTGGAGTATGACGGCACATGCTACGACGTACGAAGCAGGTATGTCTTTTAGATACACAATGCTTTTGTGTTTTTGAGGAACCCATTGGCATTACGCATCCTGTAGCCCCAAACTCTGACTGTAACCAAAGCCGAATTTGGATGCAACACCCCTCGAACAACCTTTTGTTCTTGTGGTGCCTTCCATTTCACTGTTCCTCAAGCTGTAAGCTACCATTCTAAAGTTCTTCTCAAGAGGTTCTGATCTTTAGGTTGTACCAGAAGAGTGTTGAACAGTTTCTGGTAAGTCCTACATACCAGTAGGAATGTTCTTACGATTAATTCGGGCAAAGTCCATCCACCGCAAAAGTTAAGTCTTGAAAATGTTGGTAGGTATGCACTTAGGTATACCTTTAGGTTGGAAGAACAGGTTCTACTTTTCAATATAGACCTAAAGCATCTGACCTAAAGCATCCACCTTGCATTTGGTGATACAGAACCAGAGGTAGCTGTAAATTTGTAGGAATCTTAAAATTAAAGCAGCAATCCCTACAGCCTGGTGCCTAATGAGGGGGTTGGGATGGTTGAGAGAGCTGCAGCAGCAAATGAGGGGAGTAATGGTAAGAAATGTCTGCTTATAATGACCACCCACATGCATGTGATTGGAGGTTCATTGGGATGATGAATCGACTTCCGCACTCACAGCTGTGTTTACTTCTATAGCGTAAGAGTAGGTGGACGATGTGGGTTTTGTTCCGACGATTTATTCAAACCAATTTTTGGAAAAGCAGGTGTACGCTGCAGGAGTTCAGGAAACGTGGGTGCACCAAAACACCAAGGTGCCGAACTTTTTTAATTCCTTCCCCTCCTGGAGCGGCAATTACTTTTAATAAGAAGTTTAACAACGGACAGATTTCATGTTTTGGTTCAGTGAAGAGTCATGGAGAATCTCCGCTCTCCCCCGCAACAACACAACAACCGTCTGCAACAATGGAGGACCAACCGCAGACCCGAAGCAAAATGTCAAGGTATCCCTTTCAGGATGTTTACAATCATGTTTGCCGGATTTGTCACCCAATTAAGCGTGAACGGCATTACGCCACCGGCTCCCCGGGGCCCGCTGGAATACATTGACATTCGGAGTGAGCAGACGGACTGAGCCCACTCAGTCCCTGCAGTGATCCACCGACTCCAGATGAACAAACTGACCGTATCATCACAACAAAATGCACACTTTCACTGTTTCTACACATTTTCGCCGCCTTTGTTGCAGCTCTGCCTTACTGTTAAAACAATCACCCACTGAGTGTACAAGACGAGAAACATCAGAAAACAGAGATATTGGTTCCCTCAAACAACCATTAAACTCAGCATCTCAGTCCCCAGAGGATGAACCCTGAGATTTCAGTGACCTTTCCTCTTTCACCGCCGTCAAAAACAACAAAATTCCCACTTAGAACAGTTAAAAATGTCAAATTTAATTGCCAATATGGTTCCTGTCCGACCCTCAGGTGTGAGACGTCGTGCAGTTGGGTGATATGCGAGTGAAATTGCAAGAACAAACATATTTGAGCTGTCAGTCACAATAAGAGATGGTAGAATTAAAGGCAGAAGTTAGACGTTGTGGTAAAATGGTGCAATTAGCTCTAATTTCTACAGTTTAGTTAGTGAAGGCTGCAGTGTTTGGAGGTAGAGAACCACAAAGTGACCAAAATCAGACACAAAATTCACAGAAAACATCCAGAAATGACAAAAAACATGGCCACAAAGTGACAAAAAATGTCTTTATTAATGGAAATCAACAACAAAGAGATGGAAAAGGACCAAACTGAGAGATAAAATGGTGTAATGGTGCAAAAACCAGAAAAAACACATCATTTTTAATGGCTCTCATCATACTGTAACATTCTGAAACTAATACTCTGGTCATTTTCTGTCTTTGTGTGTCTTTTTTTGGTTGTATTGTGTCATTTTGTCTCGTAATATGGTCCTTCCTTATTCCTATGTTGTTATCTTTAATTTCCTTTAATCACTTTCTGGTCATTTTTTTTTCCATTTTGTCTCATTTTCTACCATTTTGTTTTTATTGTGTGCTTTCCCATCTGTTTGTTTTTGTTTTTCGTTTCTATAACATGTTTTTTTTGTCACTTTGTGATCATTTGTGTCTCGTTTTAATCATTTTCTGGTTGCATCATGTCTTATTTTGGTAATTTTCCATCATTTTCTGGTTGTTTTAGGTCAGATTTTAGTTTTTTCTGTCATTTTGTAGTGGTTGAATGTCTTATTTTGGTCATTTTGCACATCTATGTACCTCCAAACACAGAACTGTAAAAATTTAACCCATTTGCACCATTTTACTACAGTCTCTCGCTGGCTGTTTGATGCGTCATTTAAAACCCCGCTGTGTTTTTCACTCAGAATTATTGTTATTATGTTGCTGATGCAGATCAGTCTGAGCAGTCAGTAGCATTGATTACAAACCGAACACGGTTTTAATTAAATCCGTTTGCAGCGCTGGAGTCTCCTCCCCCCAGCAGGTACTTTCAGGAGTATTTTCCCGTCAGTATTTATTAAAGTACAGGTTGTCAGCGTCACTAAAAGGCTCAGCTGGAACTTGTAATTTTCTGCAGCGCGTCGTGTCACATTTAAGTAGCGGTTTCATTAGCCGACTCCGGGGCGAGAGGCTTCCACTCCGATCCTGGTGTGAAACTTAAAAACTCGTCTTTAATCACACGCCGACTGCTTAGTTTCCATGGCGACAGACGAGGAGAATATAAAAAGAAGAGGCCAAGCGCTTGACATTTTCACAACAGGAGCGATGCGACAGGGCAGTTTGTCTGGGTTGAGTCCAGTTCAAACAGCAGATCGGTGGAATAGAAGGAAGCGACTCTCCAGGGGTTAAAAACAGGTGAGCTCACCTGAATTCAGCTGCATTTTCAGGACTTCTACTGGAATATTTCTGCCCTAAAATGTCACTAAACTAATATTCAGTCTTTATATCTGATAATGTAAAGGTAAGAGTGTGATGAGTGGTGATTGGACGACGCTTTTGCTGTTTACTTCCTGGTTCTGACTCACATGTGACAACCACAACCAATCAAAATCCCGAAAAGCCAAAAGTGAGACAACTGGAATCTCAATTAACTTCAAGAGAAAAACATAAAGTAAATCATTTATCACTAAGGTGTAAACACTTTGAATATATTTAAATTTGTAAATGTCATTTTCTGTCATTTTGTGATTGTTTTAAATGTTTTTTTATTTAATACTTTTTTTGGCTTAATGTATCATTTTTGTCATTTTCTGTCAGTTTATGGTCATTTTGCTTCTCATTTTGGTCATTTTATCTCATTTTCTCGTTTAATGTCATTTTGTGTTTCTTTTTTGGAATTTAGTCTTTTTTCAGTTTTTTGTCATTTTTCATCAATTTGTGGTCACTTTGTGTCTCATTTCTCTCATTATATGTCATTTTTTGTCTCGTTTTTCTCATTTTATGTCATTTTGTGGCTGTTTTTTGTAATTTCATGTAATTTTGTGTATTTTTTCTGAGTTTTAGGTTTCTTTTTTCATTTTTTGATCATTTTTTTCATCACTTTGTGGTTGTTTTGTATCTCAGTTTTTTTCATTTTGTGTCATTTTGTCTCATTTTATATAATTTTGTATCTCATTTTGTGTCTCTTTTTTTCATTTTATGTCAGTTTTGTCTGATTTTCCTCATTTTATGTCTCATTTTGTGTCTCTTTTTTAAATTTTGAGTTTCTTGTCATTTTTTCATCACTTTGTGGTTGTTTTGTATCTCAGTTTTTTCACTTTGAGTCATTTTGTGTCTCATTTTATATAATTTTGTATCTCATTTTGTGTCTCTTTTTTAAATTTTGAGTTTCTTGTCATTTTTTCATCACTTTGTGGTTGTTTTGTATCTCAGTTTTTTCACTTTGAGTCATTTTGTGTCTCATTTTATATAATTTTGTATCTCATTTTGTGTCTCATTTTTCTCATTTTATGTCAGTTTTGTCCTATTTTCCTCATTTTATGTCTCATTTTGTGTCTCTTTTTTAAAATTTTGTGTTTCTTGTCATTTTTTCATCACTTTGTGGTCGTTTTGTGTCTCATTTTGGTCGTTTTCTGTCATTTTGCCTCTTAATGTAGTCATTTCCCATGTCTTCATTGTTGTTTTCCATTTGTTTTTGGATGTTTTATTGTCTCATTTGAGTCATTTTCTGTGATTTTGTGCCTAATTTTGGTCAATTTGTGTTTCTCCTTAGTCAATTTCTCTAATTTTGTGTCTCAGTTTGATCCGTTTGTTGCTGTTTTCCACTTCTTTAGGATGTTTTTGGTCACTTTTTTGGTCATTTTCTGTCTCTTTTGCCCATTTTTTTGTCATTTATTGGATGTTTTATGACTAAATTTAGTCATTTCTGTCATTTTGTGTCTTATTTTGATCATTTTCTTTCATTTTGTGGTTGTTTTATATGTAATTCTAGTTATTTTTTGTTATTTTGGAGCAGTTTTGTAATTCTGGTAATATTCTGTCATTTTGCCTCTTAATTTGGTCCTTTCCCTTCTCTTTTTTGTTCTTTTCCCTTTGTTTAAAATATTTTTTGTCACTTTGTCATCATTTTTTGTCTCTTTTTGGGTTTTTTTGTTATGTTCTGGGTGTTTTATGTCTCATTTGAGTCGTTTTCTTTCATTTTTTGCAATACTGTGCCTAATTTTGGTCATTTTCTATCATTTTATGTGTCACTTTGGTCCATTTGCATTTCTTTGTTGTTATTTTCCATTTCTTTAAAGATATTTCTTGTCACTTTGTGTCTCATTTTAGTCATTTTCTGTCATTTTATAGTTGTTTAATATCTCTTTTTGGTCGGGGCAAACAGTGCAGCTTTCTTCATGAACTAACCTGTAATTAATTGAAATTTAAGCTAATCTCAACATTTTCATCATAATTGACAGCTCCAAGCTCCGCCCCCAAAGACCTGACGGTGATCAGTCGCGAAGGTCGACCTCGAGCCATTTTAATCAGCTGGCAGCCGCCGATGGAGGCCAACGGACGGATCACAGGTGAGCGAACGAACACACCTGTACACATCAACTTCACTTATTCTGATTCCTGATTGACTTCCTGATTATTTTTTTTTTTGTTAATGGATCAATCCTTAATCTGTAGTCAATATCATTTTGTGTTCATTTGGTGTCTGTTTTTAGGCATTTTGTGCAAATTTGTAGTAATTTTCAATATCCTTTTTGTTGTTTTATGTCATTATGTCTCAAATCGGTTTTTTTCTGTCATTTTGTCTCTGAATTTCGTCCTTTCCCATTTCTTTGTCATTGTTTTCCACACAAAATGGTGTTTTTCATCACTTTGTGATGCGTCTGAGTTTCTTTGTTGTCATTTTATGGAATTCATATGGTTGTTATCTGTCTCGTTTTAGTAATTTTGTGATCATTTGGTGACTCTTTATTGTCATTTTATGTAACTTTGATGTATTTTTTGTCTCATTTTGGACATTTTGTGTCTCATTTTGTTTGGTTTGTGGTGTTTTTGTGCCTCTTTGTTGTCGTTTTACCTCTTTTTGGTCGTTGTGTGTCTCATTTTGCTCATTTTCTGTCAATTGGTTATTTTGTTGCTAATTTTTGTCTCTTTTCGGTCATTTTACGGTGTTTTTTGTCTAATTTTGTGTCTCCTTTTGTCTCTTTTAGTGATTTTCTGTCATTTTTTTCTCTCGCTTTGGTCGTTTCCCATTTCTTTCTTGTTTTTTCCCGTATCTTTAAGATATTTTTCATCATTTGGTGATCATTTTGGGACTCTTTTTAGTAATTTTTTTGGTCATGTGGTCACTGTCTGTCTCTTTTTTGTCACTTAAGTCAAATTTATTACTCTGTCAGAACTTGCTGTCCTGTAGGACACTTTTAAAATTCTTCTTCTATCTAATTCCTCGTCGTCCTGCAGGTTACATCCTGTACTACACGCTGGATAAGAACATGCCGATAGATGACTGGGTGATGGAGGCCATCAGCGGTGACCGACTCACCCACCAGGTGGTGGATCTGAACCTCGACACCGTTTACTACTTCAGGATTCAGGCCAAGAACGCCAAAGGAGTCGGTCCTCTGTCGGAGCCGATCCACTTCAGGACCGCCAAAGGTCTGGCAGAAATCAAGACCAAGTCCTGCAGATGATTCCTTTCTTTTATTTTTCATAAAATTCTCTTTTCTTTTCTTTCCTCCAGTGGAACATCCGGACAAGATGGCAAATGATCAAGGTAGGAGTCTTTATCCCTCAGGTCTGAATTATTCCAAAGTAATCCCAGATATTCAGAGATTTTTCCAATCAGGTCTTAGTTTCTAAAGCATTTGAGTCATTTTCTGTCATTTTGTGCTTAATTTTGGTCATTTTGTGTCTCAATTTGGTCCTTTTCCATTAATTTTTTACCGTTTTCTATTTCTCTGGGATGTTTTTCATCACTTTGTGGTCATTTTCTGTCTGTTTTTGTCCATTTCTGTCATTCAAGGAAGTTTTCTTTTCACCTGAGGCAACGTTTTCTACATAATTTAACCAAAAAGCAACAGAAAATTGAAGAAATATAAAAGTAACTCCACTGTCTTTACACCAATAAGCCTATCTCACTGAGCTGAAGAAAAGCCATTTGATAATTGCAAGTTTCTGATGGCCATTGTGTGTCATTTTGTGGTCATTTTTCTATCTCCATTTAGTTGTTTTATTTCATTATGAATGTCTCATATTGGTCATTTTCTATCATTTTGTCTCTTAATTTGGTCCTTTGCCAATTCTTTGGCATTGTTTTTCACACAAAATGATGTTTTTCATCACTTTGTGGTCTTTTTGAGTCTCTTTGTTGTCATTTTATGTCATTCTGTGGTCGTTTTTGTCTCATTTTTCGCATTTTCTGTCATTTGGACATTTTGTTGCCAATTTTTGTCCCTTTTAAATCATTTTATGGTCACCTAGTGAGTCTTTATTGTTATTTTATGTCATTTTTGGGTGTTTTTTGTCACATTTTGGTCATATTGTGTCACATTTTGTGTCTCATTTTGCATAAAATCAGAGTAATGTGACCAATTAAACGTCTCAATAATGAAAAAGTTGATTACCACCATTGTGATCCCCGTTATGATTGGTTTTTAGGTTTTGTTGATCTGGCTAACACAAAGAAAACCTGGATTTATTAAACTTGCTTCATCTTTCTGCCCAAACTACAGCTTAATTAAATGAGTAACTGTTTTAAAACTCAATCAAAGAAGTTTTGTTTTCACCTGAGGCAGCATTTTCTACATAATTTAACTAAAAACCAACAAAAATGGAAGAAATACAGACATATCTCCACTATCTTTACACCTACAAGAACATACCAATGAACTGAAGAGAAACCATTTGCTAATTGCAAGTTTAAAAAAAAAAAAGGAGTAAAGAATAGAGGAGTCTTCTGTAATTATTAATGCCATCACATGAGAGCTGTTAACCACATTTAAGTTTATTAAATTAACTGAGACGTAATTAAGACTCCGTTCAGAGCTTCTATTCATCACACAGCAGAAGAGACGCTAATGAGCCAAACTGAAAACTTCTCTTTTATTTAAATTTCAATCAATTTCGTCTCAGAAGGCGCAAAGCTTGATGTTTTTAATGTTGACTTTTATTATTCAAAAGCTTCCGAATGTAAAATTAGTGAAACTGATGAAATGCGTCTGCAGAGAAACAGAAATCTACAATAAGATTCATGTTGTTTCAGGTGTTAATGTTGGTTTAAAGCTCTGGAAAGTTGTTTTAGTGACACCGAGTCCAAATGAAAACCACCAGAAACCTGAAAGAGTTTTGCAGAATGAAGTCACAGCTTCTTTTTGCTGCTGTCAGACGTCTTTGGAGGGAAGACGGAGCAGTAGTATCGGACTAACGGATCCTCTGGAATCGTTAACTGAAGAGTGATTCAGCATTTTCAAGAAGGTTCTGACTTCGGTCAATAGAGCTGCATTGTCACTGCACTTCTTTAGCTTTAAACATGCAGAGAAAGAGTCGTATTTTTACACAAACAAAGACTTTTTCTAAACTCTAGCCAGGTAATGTTGGTGTTTAACCTTTACCAGGCTTCTAACATGTAAAATAGTCCAACAAAGTGGGATATTTTCTTACCTCTAACCAGAAAATAAGTGAAAACTAAATGTAAACAACAGAAAATGAAACTTGATTCTGAGATTGATGAAAGTCTGGTCTTCAAACTTGTACTGAAAGAGTCAAATTTTACCCAAACCAGGACTTTTATCCAAACTCTAACCAGGTGATGCTGGTGTTTAACTTTAACCAGGCTTCTAACATGTAAAACAGTCCAACAAAGTGGGACATTTTCCAAAACCAAACCAGAAAGAAGTGAAAACTAAAATAATCAGTGACAGAAAATGAAAGTCTGATCTTCAAACCTTCAAACATGCAGTGAAAGAGTTGAATTTTAAACCGAACCAGGACTTTTTTTCCAAACTCTAACCAAGTAATAATGTTGGTGTTTAACCTTTACCAAGCTTCTAGCATGTAGTTAACATTGTAAAAATGTCAACTAAAGCGTAATATTTGACCATTTTCCCAGTTAACCATTTGGTTTCGGCATCTAAAGCTAAAGTAAACAACTTCTACCTCCATCCTTCACACTAAAAGCTTTTTCTACTACATTATATAGGTAAAATATACATTTATTTATAGATTTAAATGAAGATGCAGTTTAGTTTTATGGGCACGTTTTGGAGACGAAGTTGGAAATTGTTATAGGATCATGAAACAGCAGGTCTCGTGGTTTATTGAAGGTCTTTTAGAGTCCATTTCTTACCAAGTTGGAGCTGTTTTTGCAGAAAATGAAGCTCTAACAGCATATCATGCAGGAACATTCATAATGTGTTGAGTTAGTAGATTGGTGTTTGTACTTGAACTTTATATTTTAAGACAAGTGGAACCAGAAAACATACTAATCTTGACTTTTAATATCAGACTGGAAATGATATTTGAATTGTTGCATCTTGAGCAGAATATGCACGTCTAGTTATGTTTAATTTGATTTTAATTGGTTCCTTTAGAGCTACAGTGCAAATTTACTGTCCAGTCTATTAAACATTCTCACCTATTCCAGATGAATTAGTCAATCTTTAAGAGAATAAAGTCATCTTTAGCTTCGATTAGCTTTAATTGGCATATTGAGGTTTATATTTACCAATTTGGTCCAGTTTTCTGTGATGAGGAACCACATCAGTGAATTCTCCATATGTTTTTTTGTTTTTTATTTTAATAAACCGACACCGTTTGGTTGTGGAGCTCAGGGAATATCTTTAGTGCATCTGGATGTAATTGCATCGAAGCGATTCCGGTGTCAGAGTGTTAAATGGTGCTGTTTGTCACTGACAGCCGAGCGTGCACGTGACGTCCGTGCACGCTCCCCCCGTATAAATCTGAGGTGTCGGAAAGATTGATGCTGGAGCCTGTTGTACACCACAAACACACCCAGAGACTGACGGCAAACAAGCCGTGTGTGAAGAATATTAACTTTAATTTAAAAACAAAACAACCAGAAACAGCAGATCTGTTCCATATTTCAAAAGTCACCAAAGAACAACCGGCTTTTAGCTCTGAAATGCACCACAATTATGTGTGTCCTGTGGCTTTAAGTGAATTTGCGACTCGGAGGTCTTTAGCTTCCTGACGGGTTTTTGAAAATCTCTTTCATCAGTTTCCAGTCAGTCGTCTGTTTGCAGCCTCTGTGATGATCTGATGCTTCAGTCAGGATGAAATCTGGGGAAAAACTAGTAAAATGGATGTACTTTGTGTCCGAATCATGTGCAACTAAAAGCATAACTGCAACTAACTAGCAACTGGACTTTAACCAAGAAGACCAGGACGTCATTTGGTTTCGCTTTGTGGTTCATTTTCGGCAGAAAAACTGTCAGATTTAGGAAAATATCTGAATTTGTTCAATTCTTTTACATGTTAGAAGCTTTGTGAAGGTTCAACACCAAAGTTATTTGATTAGGGTTTGGAAAAATGTCACAATTTGGGTTTATTCTGAGCATAATCTGGCAAAAAAACCCAAAAAAACATTTCCATCCAAACTTAACGGTGTTTGAATTATTTATTACTGCAGTGTGGTGTAGCACATAGCGAATGAAATTACAAGAACTTTTCAAAATTATATAATGACATTTTTAATCAGTTAAAAAAAACATCAGATTTGAACTTTACATAATTAAAGACCTTTAACATGACTTTCACTATCATTAGCGTTAGCATTATCGCTAAAAAGGTTCTTCTATTTCTAAATCAATCAACTGACCTCAGGTGTAAATTCAATTCATTTAAACTCAACTTAATTTCAGATTATCCTAAATGCGAGCTCAGTATACAGACAAACAAAGATTTTAAAAGTTGTTTTGAACTCGTGTCCTCTTCTAATGGCCACCTAAAGTCATATTAAACTGAAATTCAACTCTAATGGTTCAAATTTTGATCAGATTTAAACTTAATCAGTTTTAAAAACCCATCAAATTTGACCTTTACATAATTACACATTTTTGGCACGACTTTCAGTGTCATTAGCATTTTCGCTAATATTTTTTGTATGCTATAAAAATTACCCTCAAACTAAAATGGTTCTTCCATTTTTAAACAATAAAGGGTGTTAAAAAAAAACCATCAAATTGGAACATTGAATATTACAAAGCTTTAACATTACTTTAAGTGTCTTTAGCATTAGCATTATTGCAGTGGCAATATAGATTTTGTTTAATACACTATAAACTGCACATGATAGATTTAGTATTTATCCACAAAATAAAATTTAAAAAATCTTTGTGTTTTTAATCAGTATACATAAAAAACAAAGGTTTGTAACGTTTATTTGTGCTCGTGTCTCCCTCTAACAGTCACCTGAAGTCTGATTAAACTGAAATTGAACTCTAGTGGTTCAAATTCTCATCAAATCTGACCTTAATTAAACAGTTTGAAAGCCTCCGCGGCCTCTGTGACCTTTTTTGCGATCCACTCCTCCTCATATAATCAACAACCTCCTCCGGTTGTCCGACGCCGTTAATGCTCTCCGGGGGTTACCGTGGCAACCATTTAAAGCGTCCAATCCGGCGCCGGCGTCCAGAAACTTGAAGATCCGAGCTCAACCTGCCCTAACAATGTAATTTATCTCCTAAGAAGGAAGCAATCTCTCTGAAGGGTTCCTCCATCCGGCGACTAAATGACTCCATTTTCTGTCCTTTTTTATGTTTTTTATTCCTGATTTGTGTCGTTTCCTGTTTCAGGTCGGGGAGGAGATCACGCCTACTGGCCGTCCGACAACAACCTCATCGACAGAAGCAGCATCAACGGTAAAAACTTCCTTTTTTGGCTTCTTTATTGGTGTGAAGCCTCTTTCTGTGTCACATTCTGTCGCATCATCGCTCGTTTCTCCTCTAATCACTCGTCTAAACTTCCTCTAATGACGGCGGGCTGATTTGCAGTCCGTTAGCGTCGCTTCCTGTTTGCCGTCGCGTCGCCTCTGGCAGAGAAAAAAAATTTAATTAGATTCACTATCTCGCCATCAATCAGTGTTTCTACAAACTGAAGAAAATAATCATCTTCATGGAGAAACAGTATTAAAAGCGCAGCGGCGGTGGATAAATCTTCAGCTTTCAGGGTTGTTTTTTTTTTTTAACGTAATGACAAGAGCGGCGGCGTTATTGGTGTAATTTGACGGCGCAGGAAGACAAATGTGAGCTGTTAGTTTTTAATGAAACAACACAACCGCCAGTGTCAAACTTCAGCGTAATTATTGAGATAATGAATAACAATCGTTGTTTAGTGTCATTTCTTACTAGGAAAACAGCACTCATGTTATTTCTAATATTAGCCACAACTCAATACTAATGCTACTGTTGATGCTAAAGACAAAACTAACACCTAAACTAAGAGAAATTCACTTTTAACCAATTATAAAATTCAAAGTAGTATTTCAGAAGCAAAAAAGCAAATTAAAACTAGCTAATGGTAACATTAATAAAAGTACTGACAAAAATATTAACGTAATGCTAATGCAAGCAACAGTCATTCTAATGCTACTGTTGATGCTAAAGATAAAATTAATGGCTAACATAAATTCATCTTTTTACCAATAATAACATTCAAAATAGTAATTCATGTGAAAAATCAAGTTAATATTCATGCTAATGCTCATTCTTATAATAATACCAACAGTATTGCTAATGGAATGACGCTAATGCTAAAGGAAGTCATGTTGAAGTTGTGTATTAAAGGCTATACTCATGCTAATATGTGCTCAAAAGAAGCTAACATTAACTCCAGTATTGACAAAAATATAAATTTGACGTAATGCGTATTCAAAGTCTAATGCTAATAAAAATGCTAATGCTAATTAAAAATCATTCTACTGCTTCTGTAGATGCTAAAGATGATATTAACTGTAAAGCTAACACAATTTTTTTTTCCAGTAATAAAATTCATAGTAAGAGTAATTCAAGGTTAAAATCTAACTAATATTCATGCTAATGCTCATTTTTATAATAATACCTTAAATATTGCTAATGTAATGATGCTAATGCTAATAGAAGTCATGCTAATGTTATGTAGTATTAAAGGCTATACTCATGCTAATGTGAATCTAAATATACAAAATTATGTTGATAATTATGTTCAGAACAAGCCTAGCAAACAAGCTAGCAATGCAAACTCTAATGCTAGTACACATGCTAATGCTAATTAACATGTTAAAGATGATGTTAACAATCAAGCTAACACCAATTTTATTATTTTCAGTAATAAGTGTTCAAAAAAAATTTAGCATGTGGTTGTAAAATAACACTATATTTTACTGAATTTAAATTGGCAAAAATACCAATATTTTACAGATATGTGGCATTTTTTAATAGAAAATTAGCAAAATAAGGATTAAAAATATTAGAATTTTCCTGTTTTATTAAATTGTAGATGTCTAGAAAGATCACAGAAAAACGAAACAAAAATCTTTATTTTTATCAGTGATAATCTATTATTTTTCAATGTCTGACTGTAAAATTTTTTCTCTGTTTTGGTAAATTAGATTATTAATATCTAGTGTCACAGAAAAAAGTAATAATTCCCACGTTGAATGTGGAAATAAAAAATGCCTAAAAAATCCAAATCTATATTTTTAGATAGTAAAACCATAAAACAACAAAGACTTACACTGTTTTACTGTATTTAAATCAGCAAAAACAGGATTATTTTACAGATATTTGCTGTTATTTTCAGTGTTTTCATAGTTTTACAGTCATATTTTTGTTTATCTGGCACCTTAGCTGCCAGATTTTTTAATGTTTTTTTTTTCTGGAGCTTATTTCTACTTCCTGTTTGAGCTGTTTGTGCCGACCTCTCTGATCCTGATTCTGATGATATTAATGTTCCTGCCAGGGAAATAACTGTAAAAGTTCATAATCACAACCGGAGCTGCTCGTCCAATCAGAGGTCAGAGGTCAGGGTCGGTGCCAGCAGTGATTCATTGGAGGGCAGCAGAGCATTATGGGTAGGGACGGACCCCATAAATCCGTCCTGGCCGACCTCCGGCCTCGTCCGGTTTTACGGCGGCAGTATTTCACCTTTAACAGCCCGAGGAAGCAGATCCTCCGTCGGGTTTGTTGTTCGGACGTCGGGCTGCTGCACAGTTCTTTCATTTCTTCCTTCAGAGAAGGTGAAGCTGAGAGGTCTGTAATTAAAGATAAAAATACCTGAAAGGAAACAACATCTGAAAAAGATATGAACGTCTTCAACCCTCACAGTCCCCAGAAACTCCATCTGAAGTGGATCCAAAGCTCTGATTCCTGCACAGAAATAGAAACCACAGTTTATTACTTCCTGTTTAGAGAGATAAACAGGAGTTTAAACAGCATTTTAATCATGTTTTCATTTAGTGAATATACAGCATAAAACATAATAAAATCCTGTAAAAAATGATGTGAAAATCATGCAAAGAAGGTGAATGAAAAACACCAAAATATTCATGCTAATGCTAATTTTTTATTTTTTTTACAATGGTATAAATGTTGCTAATGGAAAGATGCTAATGACACTGAGAGTCGTGTTAAAACTACCATAACATTAAAGGCTACACTCGTGCTAATATGAATCACAATATACACAATTATGTTGAAAATTATCCTCTAATAAGCCAACATAAATACTCTAATGCTAATGCATATGCTAATGCTAATGACACTGAAAGTCATGTTATAACTATATAATATTAAAGGCTACACTCGTGCTAATATGAATCTAAATATACAAAATTATATTGATAATTATCCTCAAAACAAGCTAACATAAATACTCTAATGCTAATACACATGCTAATGCCAATTAACAGTCAATCAGTTCTACTTCTACTGTGGATGCTAAAGATGATATCAACAGTGAAGCTAACACCATTTTTTTTCAAATTCTAATATTCTTTATAACAGTAATTCAAAGGTTAAAGTATAATTAATGCTAATGCTTATTTTATGATAATACCAAAATGTTACTAGTGGAAAGATGCTATGCTGATGCTAATGACTCTGAAAGTCATGTTAAAACTTTATAACATGAAAGGCTACACTCATGCTAACATGAATTAACATGTTTTTCCCCCTGCGGTTATTATCTGTAACACGGAAATGAAAAGAACTTATTATAAAAAAAACTTTAAATTACAGTTAAACAATCTTTTTTTGTGTCTAAACAGAAAATTATGTCTGAAGAGTCTACAGTTGCTCTCCATGAGGCTCTGCGTAGCTACAGCGGCATGTCGAGCTAAATGTTCGCATCAATACTAACATGCGAACAATGACAATGCAGAAAATACATTTCTCTTTAAAACATAACTGAGAATATAATTTAGTCTTATGCAAAAGTAGTTTTGTGGAGGCTGGGTTGTAAGCAGAGAGCATTGTGTTGGTTTAGCTGGCAACGGGGCACCATGACAAAGACTTCTGTGGCTGTTAATGACTTCTGAACAGAGCGTGAGTAATAAAAACAAGACAACGTTAATGTTGACAGGATTTATGTGGCTCAGTGGTCAGCTAAGCTGGTTTGTTTTGGCTAAAAATAGCTGCAATTCATTAGTTTTAATGATGAATCTCTTATAGTTTGAGAACAATGCAGATTATCGGCTTAAAAAAAATTGTTTAAATTTTTGGCCGTACTTCAGAGCTCTTATTATTTAAATTAAATGGCTTCATTACTACACTTGTGACCACTAATTGACCCTTTTAACAGAATATTTGTTGACTTTTCTCCCGGCGGCAGCAGCATATTGGGAATCAATGACTTTATTTATGCTAAATGCTAAGTGTTTGTTTGTTCGGTTTCGTTTCCCACCTGCTGCCATTCAGAAGATGCTTGTTTGTTTTTCTGACGTTCATTTGGGGGATTTTAATACTCGCAGGCTGTCAGAAAAACAGAACAGTTTTTGATCAAACACGTCGTCAGATGCATGTGATGTTCACGTTACAGTCTTGCCATTTCCTTCCTCGTTTTTGTTTTCTGATTGTCTTTCTTTCCCCAGTGGTCGTCTTTGATTCGTCGCTGCAGGTTTTCATGTTCCTCAGAATAAATATATAAAATGAAAATTAACGGGAATCGTTCGGCTTTTTGTTTGAGCTGTTTTCTCTTTGCAGCTTCGTTTCCCTGCTGGATTTTTTTTCTTTTCTGCACCTTTTTCCCGTTGGTTTGTTGACTTTAAACCGACTTGGCTGCAGGAGGATTGTGATTTATTTCTTTCTCTCTGAGCACCGCTGGAGGCTTCAGCTTTGCTCAAGGGCGTCTCATCAGAGGTTGTTAACACGCATTTAGCTGGCGGCTCACTTTGACTTCCTGCTTAACGTCTGGCCTCGTTTTTACTCATTCTGCTTCATAAAAATTACGTTTACTGGACAAAATTAGTTTCACTTTGATACCAGACTCATTGTCGTGATTATTTTTGCCGTAAATCCGTTTATTTCTGCATTTTAAACTTAAAAAAGCAGCTTTTTAAAACATTTTTAATAAAATAATGACGTGCCAAGAGGCTGCTCTAATCTCCACTAATTTCAGTAACTGTGTCAGGGCTTTTCCCACTAATTAGGACCAAATTACACAGTTTGTTTCCAGGAAAACCTTCAAGGAATTGGTTAAGAAAAGACAAAAATGTCAAGTTTCCAAACGGGACGTCGGGTTCAAAGCTGTTTTCACGCTGCCAGAAACCGAATTTAAGCAAGAATCACACATTTATTTATTAAATACTGAGTTTCAAAGCACAATAAAAGTCGTTTATTTATATATATTGCGTCTGATGCACTAAAAATATAAATCATTTCAATTTACTTGCTGCTTTTTCACAGATTAATGTTCAGAAGTCCACTTTTCTTGTACAATTATTATTTCTTCCTTATAAAATTATTAGCTTTCTTTCTTTGTTTCTTTGATTTTGTTTTGCGTCTTGTGTCAACCTCAGAACTTAGTAAACCTGTTTTTTAAAGGTTTGAAGACTTTGGTCTTCTTTCATATTGTTGTAAAGTGCTCCATAAATACACTTTATTGACTGATTATGATAAATAAAGCTATTATTAAATAAAGTTTATATTAATTCAAATACGAACAAAAACTGTCTGTTTCTGTATTAAATCCGCCACATATTTGCTGATTTCCTGGTCGCTCTTGAGATTTATGATGATATTTTCAAACTTGTTTCTGTTTTTTGTCTTTGAGGTTGTTTTGCGTCTCTTTTACGGCGTTTTTCTCTTTGAAGTTGTTTTCTGTCTCTTAGGTTTTTGTGTCTCTGAGGTTGTTTTGCATCTTTAAGGTTGTTTTAGATAATTTTTTTGCGTCTTTTGTGTCTCTGAAGTTGTTTTGCACCCCTTAAAGTTGTTTTATGTCTTTTTGAAGTTGTGCAACTCTTTAAGGTTTCCTGTGTCTTTGAGGATGTTTTGTGTCTCTTGTAAGTCGTTTTGTGTCTTTTTGAGATTGTTTTTTGTGTCTTTGGGGCTATTTTGTGTCTCTTTGAGGTTGTTTTATGTCTTTAAGGTTGTTTTCCGTCTGTCGTGTCAACCTCAAAAACGTAAAGATGTTCTGTGAAAGTTCTGTAAAGAACTTAGTAAACCCTTTTTTTTACATGCTATGAAAAAATGTTACTGTTTCTGTAATAAATCCACCTCATATTTGCTGATTTTCTTGTCGCTCTTGAGATTTCCGATGATACTTTCTGACTTTTTTCTGTGTCTTCCAGAGTCTCCCATCGGTCAGATGCGACCTCCCCACGGCAGCGCCACCCCCCAGAAGAACAGCAACCTGCTGGTGATCATCGTGGTGTCGGTGGGCGCCGTCACCGTGGTCGTGGTCGTGATCGTGGCGCTCATCTGCACCCGGCGCTCGTCCGCCCAGCAGAGGAAGTAAGACGCTTCATTCGTCAGTAAACAGCTGCTGCAGTAATGAGGCAGATGCTTAATGAGGGCTTGTTTTTTGATTTCCAGAGGTGTAGTTTCAAACGAACGCTCCTGCCAGCTGACACAATTTGTACCAAATCAAAAATGACCCAAGGTGGACTGGGGTTCATTTACTTCCTTCTGTGTCGGGTCTCTTTGTCAGTTTCTCTTCCTGGTCGCTGTTATTTTTCTCCTGGGGTCGGTTCGGCTGAAACCTGTGGTTCGCTGTGGTTTAATACAAGAGCTGCTGCTTTGTCAGAAACAACAACAGCTTGTTTACAGTGGAACCAAACAAATTTGCATCCTCCAAATTACAAAATCTTTTTTTTCGGAGATGCATGTGTTGTCGCTGCAGCACTAATCACACTGACAAATACATTCCTGTGACTGCTCCACTAATTAAAGCCGCCCATGTCAAGCAGCAACAGCTCTGACACGAAGGGAACATGAAGCTGATGTTAATGGTATCAAATTGGGAACATTTTTTTAAAAAGAGTTATGTGGATATAATTACAGGATGTGAGTAAAAAGAATGGGGAAAATATATGACAATAAATAGTATCAGTAATTGGTTTGACTTCAGAAAATAGAAAAAGAATAAAGAAAAAGATGCAAAACAACCTCAAAGAGATGCAAAACTTCAAAGAGACACAGAAAACAACGTTACAGACGCATACAACCTCATAGACACACAAAACAACCTCAAAGAGACACAAAGCTACTTCAAAGACAGACAAAACAACTTTTAAGATACCAAAACAAACGCAAAAAGACGCAAAACAACATCAAAGATACAAAACACCCCCAAGGAGAAGCAAATCAACTTCCAAGAGGCTCTAAACAACCTCAAAGACACCTAAAACAGCCTCAAAGAGACACAAACCACCTTTAAAGAGATGCAGATCTACTTCTAAGGCACTAAAAATTACACAAAACAACCAGAAAGACATCCAAAACAACTTCAAAGACAGACGTAACAACTTTTAAAAAAACAAAACAACTGCAAAAAGACACAAAATAACAATAAAGACAAAAAAACACCCCCAAAGAGACACAAACATTCTTTAAAGAGATGTAAAACAACCTCAAAGACACTCAGGATAGCTTCCAAGAGACTCAAAACAATGTGAAAGAGATTTAAAATAGCCTCAAAGAAATGCAAAACAGCCTCAAATATACAAAATAACCTAAAATACACCCAAAACAACCTCAACAACAAACAGCTTCCAAGAGATGCAAAAACAACCTTAAAGAGATTCAAAAAACAACCTCAGAGACACAAAAAACAACCCCTGACACACATAACAACCTCAAAGACACAAAAAAACCTCAAAGAGACACAAACAACCTTAAAGAGATGCAGATCAACTTCAAAGGCACTAAAATTTACAGAAAACAACCTCAAAGAAACCTTAAACAAGTTATTTAAGGATGTTTTGTGTCTTTTTGAGGTTGTTGTTTGTGTCTTTTTGATGTTGTTTTGCGTCTCTTTGACTTTGTTTTGCATCTCTTTTGGGGCAGTTTTACGTCTCTTTGAGGTTGTTTTATGTCTCTTTGAGGTTGTCTTGTGTGCCTAAGGTTGTGTTGTATCTTTTCAAGGTTGTTTTGTGTCTCTGTTGTTGTTTTTGTGTCTCTGATGTTGTTTTGGTCAGTCTGGGAGTGTTTTTTGTGTCTTTAAATTTGTTTTGTGTTTCTTTGAGGTTGTTTTCTGTAACTTTAAGGTTATTTTCTGTCATTTTACGGTTGTGTTGTGTCTCTTTATGGTTGTTTTATGTCTTTTTGATGTTTTGTGTCTTTTTGATGTTGCTTTTTGTCTCTTTAAGGTTGTTTGTTGTGCCCTTAAGGTTGTTTTATATCTTTTAGAGATTCTTTTGTATCTTTTTAAGGTTGTTTTGTATCCTTTTGCGGTTGTTTATGTCTTTTTGAGGTAGTTTTGTGTCTCTTTGAAGTTATTTTGTGTTATTGAGGTTATTTTGCAAGTCTTTGATGTTGTTTTGCGTCTCTTTAAGGATGTTTTGTGTCACTTTAAGGTTGTTTTGTGTCTATTTGAGGTAGTTTTGTGTGTCTTTGAGGTTATTTTGTGTCTTTCTGAGGTTGTTTTGTGTCTCTTTGTTTTGTGTGTTTTTGAGGTGGATTTATGTGTCGTTGAGGTTCTTTTACGTCACTTGCATCAACCTCATAGAACTACAGATGCAGCACTAGACCTGAGCTCTAGACCTTTGGTCGGGCCTTCAAAATTCAAATCACCAGATTTACCAAAAACAAAGATTGCTCAGGTTTCAGATGTAAACAAACCTGTTTCTTGGCTGCCTGCTGACTTCCTACCATCTTCGTATTTCTCTGAACAGGAAGCGAGCGAGCCACAGCGCCAGTAAGAGGAAGGGCAGCCAGAAGGACCTCCGGCCTCCAGACCTCTGGATCCACCACGAGGAGATGGAGATGAAGAACATGGAAAAGGCTCCGAGCATCGCCCCGTCTGGTCGAGATTCTCCGATCCAGTCCTGCCAGGACCTTCCTCAGGTGGCTCACAGCCAATCAGAGAGCCAGATGGGCAGCAAGAGCAGCCACTCAGGTAGAATAACACTTTATGTCATTATTTTATGACTTTATTCACTTTAATTTGATGCTTCTACTTCATTTGAGTGAGATTCTGTCTCCAGAACTGTTTGATTTGACAGTTTAACGTTCAAATCGCAGGATGAATGATTCTTATTTACTTCATTTCTATGTTGTTCATTAATTAATTTCTGTCTGTTATCAGTCTGAATTCAATCAGACCTTTATTTAATAGATGTTTTTATTCAATTTGGTGTAATTTTATGTGATTTATGTTATTTTATTTTAATTGTACGTCACCTTATTCTATTTTTATTTTGTTTAATGTTATTCATTGTATTTTGTTTCATTTTAGTTCCGACTGTTTTTATTAAATTTCTTTTTACATTCTAAAAATCTTTACATTTTATTTGAGTTTCGTTGATACTATTTTTTTATATTTCTAATTATTTAATTTTTTTGCTTTTTGAAATTTTATTTTGTCTTACTTTAGTGTATTTAATTTGTTTTATTTTGTTTTTATTGTAAGTTACTTTATTCTATTTTATTTGGTTTAGTTTTATTAATTTATATTATTTTATTTTAGACAATTTTTTATTTAATTTCCTTTTCCTTTTTTAAATATTATTATTTTATGTAGCTTTTTTTAAAAAAATTTAAAAATATTTAATTTTATTTTCGTTTCTATTTTTTATATGTATTTCTATTTACTCTAGTGTATTTAGTTAGTTTTATTTTATTTTTATTGAAAGTTACCTCATTCTGTCTTATTTTGTTTACTTTTATTATTTTTTGTTTTAGTTTAGTTTAGACTCCTTTTTAAAAAATATTATTTTATATTACTTTATTTTATTTTTTAATTTTATTCATTTTGTTTTTGTTTTTATGTTTTTAAAATATTTTTACTTATTTGCTTTTTTTGCTTTACATTTTATTTTATTTTGTCTTTATTTTATTAATTTATTTTATTTTTATTTGGTTTAAATTACATTTTCTTAGCATTAGCATTTTCTTTTACTTTTTTGGTTTGTGCAGTTATCAATCTGCATTAAATTAGGCCTGAAACATCAATAATGTTGAAAAAAACTAACATATAAAGTGAGAATGTGATCATTTGTCCTGGCGGAAAACCCAAAGTGAGCTGGTTTTCAGGTTATTTGTGGAAAAGAAAAGGTCTGATTCAATAATTTGTTGTTTTAGGAGCCGATGCTGACGAGGCTTCCAGCAGTATTTCCACTCTGGAGCGATCGATGGCCGCCAGGAGAGGAACTCGAGGAAAAATGATGATTCCTATGGACTCCCAGCCGAGCAACACTCGTAAGTAGAGCAGCAAGAGTCGAATGGCCAAGAAAAAGTCCATAAATTTGCAGAATTCACTATTATTTTAATGACAGAAGCACTCAAGATGCATCGAGTCCAACAGTTAGTTCTCCCAGAATGCCACTGTTAGATTTTGTGCGTTATGAGGACATGAAGGTATACGGGGACGTAGAGACGGAAAATTCATATTCAGCATCTGATCCTGTTTTTAAAGTGTTTTAAGGTGTTCTAAGGTGTTTTAAAGTGTTTTCAAAGTATTTTAAGGTGCTTTAAAATGTTTTTTACACATTCTAAAGTGTTTTAAAGTGTTTTTAAAATATTTTAAGGTGTTTTAAAGGGTTTTTTAAAGTATTTTAAGGTCTTTTCAAGTGTTTTTAAAATATTTTTAATGGGTTTTCAAGTGTTTTTAAAGTATTTTCAAGGTGTTTTAAAGTTTTTTTAAAGTATTTTAAAGTGTTTTAAAGTGTTTTCACGCATTCTAATGTGTTTTAAAGTGTTTCCAAGGTATTTTAAGTTTTTTTTAAGGTTTTTAAAGTATTTTAAAGCTCGATCAGCTGACTCCTTCGAAACCTTTAGTCCAGCGGTGTTTTAACGTTACCTTAAGGATGATGATAATAATAATAATAATAATAATAATAATAATAATAATAATAATAATAATAACAATTATAATAATAGTAATAATAATAACTATCCAGGCTTTGTTCATTTATTGTCGTTTATTTGCAGATTGACATGAAGCTGAATCAAAAACTAAACAAAACACACCAACAAAATGAAAAATCACCAAGTCAGATTATTGAATGACGACTGACTGCAATAAAATGTTATTTGTCCCCAGAAAAACCAAAATAAAATACAAATCCAACACATTCTGCACATACATATCTCTGTGAAAGAGAAACGAAGTGAACATCTGAAGAAAAAGCTGATTTTTCCTTCACTTCAGCTGGTTCCTTAAATGCATCACTAAACATGAGGTTGAAGAAACATGAATTGAAATCAAAGGAAAGCAAAGAGCAGATTCAGAAGGACGTTAAAAGTCCTTCACTGTTACATTTTCATGACATTTTAAGCTGCTAAATAGTTTGTGAGAAGGTCAAATGAGAAAACGGAAATATTTGGAAAACTAGAAAAGCCCTCAGAGATCAGTCCTCCTCCAAGGCTGCTCATTCCCCCATATGGCAGAAATGCAGCATTTATTTATTAGTTATTGATGATCAGAAATCACAGCAACATAGAATGTGTCCATTTAAAATAGATGAACCCACAAACACAATGACCTTGAGCTGAGCACAGGCGTGTGTCACGCATGTGGACGTTATGTACGGATACTGGATCACATGACCTAAATTTGTAGCAGGAGGCGGGAATTGATGGGACTTGGAAACACCCCCAGTTGTTCTATATGAGTTAAAGTTACTCTGAATGAGTTAAAGTTGCTCTGAATGAGTTAAAGTTGCTCTGAATGAGTTAAAGTTGCTCTGAATGAGTTAAAGTTGCTGTAAATGAGTTAAAGATGCTCTAAATTAGTTAAAGTTGCTCTGAATGAGTTAAAGTTGCTCTAAAGTGGTAAAAGTTGCTTTAAATGAGTAAAAGTTGCTCTAAATGAGGAAAAGTTGCTTTAAATGAATAAAAGTTTCTCTAACTGAGTTAAAGTTGCTCTAAAGTGGTAAAAGTTGCTTTAAATGAGTTGAAGTTGCAACAAAACCTGCTTTTCTGTCTAAAATCAGGCCATTTCTCAGTGATCCAGACTTTTGAACAGTCGTGTGTCGTGAACTTAAATCAGGGCTGAACATGAACCTCAGACTCTGGAAATACTGTTTGACTTTCAGGAACTCTGCAGTGTTTCCAACATCATATGAAAGCCAAACTCCAGCATGTAGAGGTTCAGTGAATGTGGTCTGGACTCTGTGGAGGAGAGTCATGGTTTCAGAGATGCTGTAGAAAGACAGAATACCTGCTCTGTGATCCAGATAGACTCCGATTCTGGAGGACTCAGGACCAGAGACGGTAGTGATGATGTTGTTGTACCTAAATGTATAACTGTTGGTGGAACAAATCAAAGACCAAGATTTGTCATTACATCCAAATCTACATTCCTTTGAGTTTCCTTTTCTGCAGATATTCTTCTTTGCGACTGAAACTTCAATGTGTCCTCCTCTCCACTCCACCTCCCAGTAACATCGTCCAGTCAGACTCTCTTTACTCAGGACCTGAAACCAAACAGTGAATCTGTCTGGATGATCAGGATAACTTTGGTTTTCTTTCATAAATGTTACTTTTCTGTTCCCTTCAGATAGTAACAGAAAACTGTGTGCTGTGGTTGGATCCAGAGTGATTTCTCTGGAATATTTTAAGAATCCATCTCTGGTCTTTGGTTGTGGTTCTGACAGTAGAACATCCACTTCAGTGATTGCCAGTGAGATGTTTGTCCACGTGTCCCTCAGAATGTTCTGTAGATGATCTCTGAGCTCTTTCACAGCTGCTGTCACGTCCTCAAAGTGTCTCAGATTACGGATGTCGATGCTGGATGAGGGTTTGGACTCACTGAGTGCTGACACTGAGGGGTAGTTGTGGAGGAACTGGCTGTGATCTGGTGTATCTGAGAGCTGCTTCAGCTCAGCATCTTTCCTCTTCAGATCCCTGATCTCCTGCTCCAGCTTCTCCTGAAGCTCTTTGACTCGACTCTCTTCAGTCTTCTGCTGGGATCTGATCTGCTGCTCCACATCTCGCTGTCTGTTATGGATGAGTTGGATCATCTCGCTGAACATCTTCTCATTGTCCTCCACTGTTCTATCAGCACAGACTCTGATGTCCTCCAGCTCCTGTTGAAGCATCTTCACGTCTTTCTGTCTGTCCTGGATTCTCTGCTGGACGTTCAGTCGACTCACCTCCAGCTCCTTCTGCTTCTTCTTCCTTTCTGCTGCTGCTGAGACGCTTTCATGGCCTTTATGTTCATCCAAGGAACACAGAGAACAGATCAACTGCTGATCAGTGAGACAGAAAATTTTCATCACCTCATCATGACGAGAGCAGATGTTCTCCTGGAGGTTCTTGGAGGGTTCCACCAGCTGGTGTTTCTTAAAAGCAGGAGATTGATAGTGAGGCTGGAGGTGCTGCTCACAGAAAGAGACCAGACAGAATAAACAGGACTTGAAGGCTTTCAGTTTCCTCCCAGTGCAGGAATCACAGGACACATCTCCAGGTCCAGCATAGCAGAGATCATCATCATCTTCAGCAGCAGCAGCTTGGAGTCTGGTCTTCTTCAGCTCCTCCACTAAATCTGCTAACAGCACGTGTTTCTCCAGGACAGGTCTTGGTGTGAAAGTCTTCCTGCACTGAGGGCAGCTGTAGATTCTCTTCCCATCCTCTCCATCCCAGTGGGTTTTAATACAGTCCATGCAGTAGTCGTGTCCACAGGAAGTAGAGACCGGATCCTTCAGGAGATCCAGACAGATGGAACAAGAGAGTTTCTCTGAATCTGACTGATTTCTTTGCTGCGCCATTTCTCCTCTGGCTCACACAGACTAAGTTTCACTTCCTCAAACATGAAACTAGTCTGAGCTCTGATCTACAAATCATGTGTTTCTGCAGTGAACGGGTTCCTGTCAGCTTCTTCCAGCCGTCTGCAGAGTGCAGATCTGAAGGGAGGAACCAGGAAATGTGTGTTTGTAGAGCAGGAAGGAGAGGAGGCTTATCAGGCTGGACTTCATTCCAGGAAGAAACCTAGAAAAACAACCCAACAGAACAAAAGAGTACAGCAGAAATAAATAGAATAACATAGAACATGAAATGGAATAAAAGTTACAATAAATCCTAAACTTTATCATCTATAGAATACAAAAATCTAATTAAAAAGTAGATAAAATAAAATAAAATAAAATGAAAAATAAATCAAAGAAAACAATGTGAATCAACAATAAAATAAAAATCAAGTATGATATAAAATTGAATAAAAGTTACAGTAAATCATGTCCTTTTTAACCTTTAGAAGAAAAAATGTAATTAAAAAAATTAAATGAAGTAAAATAAAATAAAATTCAATGTAATATAATATAGACTGAACAAAAATAAAATAAATCAAAAACAAAATCAAATTGAATTAGAAAATATAACAAAAAATAAAATAAAGTAGAACATAAAATAAAATAAACTGACAAATGTAACCTAATTAATAATTAATTTTATTTAGTTTTGTTTAAAAATATAACAAAACTAAATAAAATAACATGATATATAAAATGGAAAAAAAATGAATAAAAGTTACTGTAAATTCTGAACTTTTTCACCTTTAGAATAAAAACATCTGATTCAAAAATTAGATAATGTAAGATGAAATGACATTAAAAAATATAGACTAAAAAACAAAATAAATTAAAAATGAAATTGAAAAAATAATTAGAACATAAAATAGAACAAGGGTTATAGTAAATCCTGAACTTTTTCATGTTTAGACTAAAAAAATAATTTAAAAAGTAGATAAAATGAAATCAAATCAAAAAAAAATATTACATGCCAGACAAATATAAAATAAAATAAAATAAAATTACATAGAGCATAAAATGTGATGACATTGGAGTGAATTAAAAATTAAAAATAATTAAAAATAAGTACAACATGCAATGGAATAAAAATTACAGTGAATCCTGAACTTTATCACTTCTCGAATAAAAAAAATATTAAAATTTAGATCATGTAATATAAAATGACATTAAAAATATAGATTAAAAAAACAAAATAAATTAAAAACAAAATTTAAAAACTTAAGTAGAACATAAAAGAGAATAAAAATTAAAGTATATCCTGAACTTTTTTACTTTTAAAATAAAAAACTCATTACAAAATTAGATGAAGTAAAATTAAATTAAATAAAGTATAATATAGACCAAACAAAAATAAAATCAATTGAACAAAACAAGATTAAATTAAATTAAATTTAAAAATATAACAAATAAAATAACATAGAATGTAAAATGGAATAAAAGTTCCAGTAAATCCTGAACTTTATCATCTATAGAATTTGAAAAAATAATTAAAAATTAAATAAAGTAAAATCTAATTCAATTAAATATCATTTAAACCAAACAAAAATGAAATGAATCAAACAAAACAAAATGAAATGAAGTTAAAAAATATAACAAAAAATAACAATATAAAATAGAATAACAATTAAAATAATCCTGAGGTTTTTCATTTTTAGAATAAAAAAATCGAATTAAAAAAAATATGAAATTTAATAAAGCATTACAGACCAAAAAAATAAATAAAACAAAGCAAAAATAAAACTAAATAAATAACAGTAAATAATAATGAAATTATATATTTTTAAATATAACAATTTATAACTAGAGTATAAAATGGAATGAAAGTAAATCCTGTACTTTTTAAATTTTAGAATTAAAAAAATCAAATTTAAAAAGTAGATAAAGAAAAATTAAATGAAATAAATAAAATCGGCCAAACAAAAATAAATGTAATAAAATTAAATCTTAATTTTTATTTTTTTGTTCTGGTTTTTGATTAGTCTCCTTTTTTCATTTTTTCCTGAAGTTTCTTGTTTTTTAAAATCATTTATTTGTCATTTTTGGCTCCAACATTTCAGAGCTGCACCAAACTGATCAATGATCCTGATCGATCGATTATTGATCAGACACCGCTCACCTCTGCTGCGATCAAAGCTGCTTCTGTTAAAACGACACAAAGCAAAGCTGCTGATCACAGACCTGCTCTGATCAATAGCCTCCCATCAATGACGGTATTGATCAATGATGTCATTGATCAATAAAGTTATTGACGAGGGTTCAGAACAATAAGAGCCGGAAGAAGAAGAAGAAAAAACAGAACTTAATTAAAATCCTTCATGAAGAAAATTCAAAATATCCAGTCAGAAATAATGAGACAACAGACGATGTCCCATTAGAACAAAGGAGGAATGTTCTCTAAATGTTCTCCAGATGTTACCTCTAGAGCTGGCATCTAAACACCATCTGAACCTGAGCCAGTAGAACCCACTAGAACCTCTAGACTGTCTCAAGCCCAAGTTCTAGTTCCTCCTCATTCCTCACATCTTCAGCAGAAAGCATTTAAACGTCTGTTTTTGGTTCTTGAAGACGTTCTGTAGTTCTGCCTGGTTCTAACTCTGGTTCCTCCTTGTTCTGCCTGGTTCTAACTGCGGTTCCTCCTGGTTCTAACTGCGGTTCCTCCTGGTTCTAACTCTGGTTCCTCCTGGTTCTAACTCTGGTTCCTCCTTGTTCTGCCTGGTTCTAACTCTGATTCTAACTCTGGTTCCTTCTGGTTCTAACTGCGGTTCCTCCTGGTTCTAACTCTGATTCCTCCTGGTTCTAACTCTGGTTCCTCCTTATTCTACCTGGTTCTAACTCTGATTCTAACTCTGGTTCCTTCTGGTTCTAACTGTGGTTCCTCCTGGTTCTAACTCTGATTTCTCCTGGTTCTATCTCTGGTTCCTCCTTGTTCTACCTGGTTCTAACTCTGATTCTAACTCTGGTTGTAACTGTGGTTCCTCCTGGTTCTAACTCTGGTTCTAACTGTGGTTCCTCCTGGTTCTAACTCTGGTTCCTTCTGGTTCTAACTCTGATTTCTCCTGGTTCTACCTCTGGTTTCTCCTGGTTCTAACTCTGGTTCCTCCTTGTTTACCTGGTTCTAACTCTGGTTCCTCCTTGTTTACCTGGTTCTAACTCTGATTCTAACTCTGGTTCCTTCTGGTTCTAACTGCGGTTCCTCTTGGTTCTAACTCTGGTTCTAATTCTGGTTCTAACTCTGGCTCTAACCAGTTCTAACTGTGGTTCCTCCTGGTTCTAACTCTGGTTCCAACTGTGGCTCTGACTGGTTCTAACTCTGGTTCTAACTGTGGTTCCTCTTGGTTCTAACTCTGGTTCCTCCTGGTTCTAACTGGTTCTAGGTCTGGTTCTAACTATGGTTCCTCTGTGTGTTCCAGCGGTGGTCAGCGCTATCCCAGTTCCAGCTCTGGACTCCTCCCAGTATCCAGGAATTCTTCCGTCTCCTTCCTGTGGATTTTCTCACAACAAGTTCAGCCTCAGACCGATGCCGTTCCCCAGCCTGACGGTGGACCGAGGATATACACCAGGTACTGCAGTACTAGTAGTAGTACTACTGAGGATACACACCAGGTACTGCAGTACTAGTAGTAGTACTACTGAGGATACACACCAGGTACTGCAGTACTAGTAGTAGTACTACTGAGGATACACACCAGGTACTGCAGTACTAGTAGTAGTACTACTGAGGATACACACCAGGTACTGCAGTATTAGTAGTACTACTGAGAATACACACCAGGTACTGCAGTACTAGTAGTAGTACTACTGAGGATACACACCAGGTACTGCAGTACTAGTAGTAGTACTACTGAGGATACACACCAGGTACTGCAGTACTAGTAGTAGTACTACTGAGGATACACACCAGGTACTGCAGTACTAGTAGTAGTACTACTGAGGATACACACCAGGTACTGCAGTACTAGTAGTAGTACTACTGAGGATACACACCAAGTACTGCAGTACTACTACTAGTACTACTGAGGATATACACCAGGTACTGCAGTACTAGTAGTAGTACTACTGAGGATACACACCAGGTACTGCAGTACTACTACTAGTACTACTGAGGATATACACCAGGTACTGCAGTACTAGTAGTAGTACTACTGAGGATATACACCAGGTACTGCAGTACTAGTAGTAGTACTACTGAGGATATACACCAGGTACTGCAGTACGACTACTAGTACTACTGAGGGTTAGGGTTAGGGTTAGTAATACACACCAGGTACTGCAGTACTAGTAGTACTACTGAGGATACACACCAGGTACTGCAGTACTAGTAGTAGTACTACTGAGGATACACACCAGGTACTGCAGTACTAGTAGTACTACTGAGGATACACACCAGGTACTGCAGTACTAGTAGTAGTACTACTGAGGATACACACCAGGTACTGCAGTACTAGTAGTAGTACTACTGAGGATACACACCAGGTACTGCAGTACTAGTAGTAGTACTACTGAGGATACACACCAGGTACTGCAGTACTAGTAGTAGTACTACTGAGGATACACACCAGGTACTGCAGTACTAGTAGTAGTACTACTGAGGATACACACCAGGTACTGCAGTATTAGTAGTACTACTGAGGATACACACCAGGTACTGCAGTACTAGTAGTAGTACTACTGAGGATATACACCAGGTACTGCAGTACTACTAGTAGTACTACTGAGGATATACACCAGGTACTGCAGTACTAGTAGTAGTACTACTGAGGATACACACCAAGTACTGCAGTACTACTACTAGTACTACTGAGGATATACACCAGGTACTGCAGTACTACTACTAGTACTACTGAGGATATACACCAGGTACTGCAGTACTAGTAGTAGTACTACTGAGGATATACACCAGGTACTGCAGTACTAGTAGTAGTACTACTGAGGATATACACCAGGTACTGCAGTACTACTACTAGTACTACTGAGGATATACACCAGGTACTGCAGTACTAGTAGTAGTACTCGGTTGTACATCAGGACACAAAACCAGTTAACAAAGCATTAATGCTAAAGAAAAATGAGACAGAAAGCGACATAAACTCGAAACAATACGACCAAAAATGTGGCAAAAAGACGCAAATGAGATAGAAAACGACAAAAAACAAACCCAAAACAAGACAAAAGTAGACCCAGAGTGACAAAAATCAGACACAAAACCAGACATAACAACAAAAATTCACACAAACCTGACACAAAACTAGGCAAAAATGGGATAGAAAGCGACAAAAGAGAGACAACACAAAAAACAAGACAAAACGACACAAACTTGACACAAAACAGCCAGAAAATTAGACAAAAAAAAAAAAACAGACAGCCAAAATGACACAAAATACAAGAATAAAGCCACAAAATGACAAAAAGGAGACACTAAAGACAAAAAAGAGACAAAAGGACAGAAACGACTACAAAAGAAAAATGAAATGACGGCAACGAGACACAAAAAATCTACCCAGCTGTCGAATTTTACTGCGACTTTACAGGAACATTTGTTTTGTTTTCTTCCTTTTTTTAAAAAATGTTTTTGGTCCAGAACTTAATTTTAAATTCAAACTGAGATCCCACAATTCCCAAACAGAGCAAAAAAGTCCAAATGAATTTAGACAAAATGCTTCAGAAACGTCCCAGTAGGTCGAACAAAAGCCCTGAATACTGAACTTTACTGTATAAACAGTGAGTCAAGCAGCCTTTAGTGGACAAGTTCACCATAACTTTTCCATTTTCTATTCATGATCTAGTAAAACATGCTCATTATTTCCATCCAGGACGTATACATTAATACATTACCGTGTGAGTGTGAATGGACGTGTAGAATGAAATAAAAGGACTAAAAGGGGAGGCGTGCAGGAGCGTTCTGTAGGAGAACGGCTGAATAGAACCATTACGTTAATAGAAGCAGAACCTCTTTAACTCTGCAGCTTTAATGCACCTTATTCAGACACACTGGAGGTCGTCAGGTGTAAATATATTTATGTAACAGCTGCTCCCGATGTGGTTAGAACCAGATATAACTGACATAAAAGAGAAAAAGGAAGCACAAGCAACAAAACAAGACACAATATCTGATACAAAATAACAAAGAAAGAGACAAAACAGCATAAATGAGACAAAAAGTGACAAAACAATCAAAAACCGAGACAAAAAGACGCAAATGAGATAGAAAATGACAAAAAACTGACCCCAAAGCGACACAAAAACAGACAAAACATCGTAAAAAAACAAAATGGAAACACAAACCAGACAGAAAACAACTAGAAAATGAGGCAAAAAGACGCAAATGAGATAGAAAATGACAAAAAATGAAACAAAACTACAGAAACCAGGTAAAAAACTACCAAAAATAAAGGCAAAAAGACACAAAACGACAAAAAACAGACACAACACAAAAAATAAGACAAAACAACACAGAGAAGACACAAAACTACATAAATGGGAGAAATTGATACGTGTAAAATACAGACTTTGCGTCTTTTTGCCTCGTTTTTTGGTTGTTTTGTGTCTGGATTGTGTTTCCTCAGTTGTTCTGTATTGTTTTTTCTGGTTTTGTGTCTTGTTTGTGTTGTTTTGGGTCTATTTTTCTATCTCATTTGCATCTTTTTGCTTCATTTTTGGGTTGTTTTTGGTCTGGTTTGTGTCGTTTTGTCTAGTTTTTTGTCATTTGGGGTCTGTTTTTGTGTTTTGCCTGTCGTTTTAGGTTAGTTTGTTGTCATTTTAAATCTCAATTGTGTCTTTTTGCCTTGTTTTTTGGTTGTTTTGTGTCGCCTTTTGTCTAATTTTTCTTCTATATTTTGCTTGTGTCATTTCCTCTCATTTATGTTGTTTTGCGTCTCGCTTGTGTTATTTTGTGTTGGATTTTGTGTCTTGTTTTGTTGTTTATATTTCAACTTTCTCTTGTATGTCGGTTGTGTTGTTTTGTCTGGTTTTTGTCAGTTTTATTGTCTGGCTTGTGTCGTTTTGTCTCATTTTTTGTCGTTTTGGGTAAATTTTTTTGTCGTTATCTATCTCATTTGCGTCTTTTTGCCTCATTTTTTGGTTGTTTTGTGTCTGGTTTGTGTTTCCTCTGTTATTTTGCGATGTTTTGTCTGGTTTTGTGTCTGACTTGTCGTATTGGGTCTGTTTTTGTGTCTTGTTTGTGTTGTTTTGGGTCTATTTTTTGTTGCTTTCTATCTCGCTTGCGTCTCATTTTTTGTTTTTTGTCTGTGTCATTTTGTCTTGTTTTTTTGTGTTTTGTTTGTCGTTTTGATTCTATTTTTTGCCGTTTTCCTTCTCATTTGTGTATTTTTGCCTCGTTTTTTTGGTTGTTTTGTGTCTCCTTTTGTCTGTTTTTTCTTCTGTATTTTGCTTTTGTCGTTTCCTCTCATTTATGTTGTTTTGCGTGTTGCTTTTTGCGTCTTGTTTTGTTGCTCGTGTCTCAACTTCCTCTTGTATGTCGGTTGTGTTGTTTTGTCTGTTTTTTTGTCAGTTGTGTTGTCTGGTTTGTCTCGTTTTTCTTGGGCAGACATGTTATCACCACACACATACATCTCAACACTTTCCATCCAGCTGCTGTGAATCACCGGCCGACCGGTTGCTCTCAGAAAGTTCATCTCTTGTGATTTACAGCCACTCAGTCTGACAGAAACACAACACAGAGGCTGTTTAGCGGCAGCGACGGAGGCGTGTTGTCATGTAGGACGGCCGGCCGGCGCTAATGGAAGGTGGACGACTGGATGCAGATCATATCAGAGCTGTCAGATCTCATATCCATCACGCTGTATTTCTTCTTCGCTGTCGCTTTTATGTTCTCCTGCATCCTCCTCGGTGTGGCTGACCCCTCATATATAACCTCAGATAGATGCAGAGTGGTTCTTGGATCTCAATAACAGCATGAGTTGGAGATATTTTCTTACTTGTCTTGCATCATAACGGAAACAAAACTGTGTTTTCAAAAAATATAAGGTTGGTTCTTGCCTGGATTCCAATAAAGCATAGGCTATAATTTACATTTTAGGTTAAAGATTTTGCATGATTTATGTTAAGTTTAGCTGGTTCTTTTGGAAGTAAATGGTGGTTGAAGGTCATTAAGCCCTACAGAAGTCTCTGTCATGGTGAACCATTATTAGCTAAATAATGTTTTCACACCTGTCAAACACCAAAAACCACGTCACCCACTCACAACAATTAAAAAAAGTTTACAAATCAGCCCCAGAGCATGATACTGCTACCACCATGCTTGATGGTAGGTTTGGTGTTCTTGGGGTTAAAGGCCTCACCTTCTCTCCTCCAAACAGATTTCTGCTCAGTTTTTCTTCCATCTGACCACAGAACTTTCCTCCAGAAGGTCTTTTCTTTGTCCATGTGATCAGCAGCAGACTTGAGTGGAGCTTTAAGGTTCTGCTTCTAGAGGAAGAACTTCCTTCTTCATGGATCCTCTCAGCTCATGTTGATGTAAAACCCTGTGGACACTGACAGCTGTGTTCCAGCAGCTTCTCATTCATTCAGACCTGCTTTCTGATGATTCTTGGTTGACTCTTGACCATCCTGACCAATGGTCTCTCAGCAGCAGGTGGTAGTTTGTGTTTTCTTCCTGATGGTGGCAGCAACACCACTGGACCATGAACTTGATTCTGACAAACAGATGATTCTGGATCTGAAGCTGCTTTGAAATGGCTCCAAGTGACTTTCTGACTTGTTTGAGTCAATGAGATCTTTGCTGAGCTCCTCAGACATTCCCACTGTAGAGTTTGAGTCTAACGAGTGGATCCAGTGGGTTCTATTTTATCTGGATCAGAGGAGTCAGCAGCTGTAGTCGATCGTAATCACTCAGGAGAAGTTAAGATGTCATGAAACGAAGACAATTTGATTAACACCACTTTCTATTTAAACAAAACTGATAATCCATGTTGCTGTATGTATATTTATGACCCAACAGATTTTGTCATATTTCTAGAAGACCTTTAATAAATCTATGAAAGAACCAAAATCCATGACTGTTATGTTGTGATGAAGATTCATGTGTTTGAATGACTTCATTGTAGAAAATTCAGTGGTAGGAGTCACTGGAAACTCTAGACTGCCATGATATACATGGTCATTACTGTTTATATATCTCTCTATATGCATTTCCATACTGCATATGTCAATCAGCAACAATCCTTACTAGTTGGATCTTTAACAACTTTTAAAGGTTGTCTCCTTTCTTCTCGGATGCTCGTATGTTACAGATTTGTGCTGCCTGATAATCAGACAGGATTGCTGTTTCATTTCAGCTAATTGCCCCAACCAATCAGCAGGGAGTGAAGGATCCGTCCCTCTCAGGTTCCTTATTCTCAGCGGTTCCTCACGTCGTCCCGGCTGGTTAATGAACACACAGTGACCTCGGCTGTAATTACCGGCTGTCTTCTCCCTCTCATGCTCTCTCCCATCACGCCGAGTGGAGCTCATCGTTTTCGCCTCTCGTATCGCAGCACAGCCGGAACACCATTCATTCTCTTTTGATCCGGTCCGATGTCGTGTTAATGCAGGCTGATTTCTAACGGACAGAGGTGGCGCATGGTTGTGAGTGATGTACAGGTACATCTGCATCACTTGTCACCATTTTTCTGTTGCAGTTACAGAAGCTCACTGTGAGGGAAAATCACCATCTTGTGATTTACCCCAATAGACCAAAGCTGTTTTATCATTTTGTGTAGCGAGGAAAGGTTGCTTGTTTTGGGCTCATAGTTGTGGGGCTGTGACTGACTGCATCTGGGGGTTTCTTCAGATAAAAATACTGATATATAATGGGTTTTGAGCCATTTCTTTACCACCTCTGATGTATGTTTGGGCTCATTGTCTTGTTGATTTTAGATTTTCCTGAAGAATGTGGAGGTGTTCCTCCTTCATTATTCCATTTACTTTGTGTAACGCACCAGTTCCACAGAGCATGATACTGTCACCACCGTGCTTGGTGGCAGATTTGGTGTTCTTGGGGTTAAAGGCCCCACCTGGGTCAAAAATATACATACAGTAAAGCATGGTGGTGGCAGTATTATGCTCTGGGCTAATATTTTTTTGCTAATATTTGGTTAATTTTGGCAATTTTCACCTCAGTTTGGTTCTCTTGGTTTCAAGCTTCTGGTTTATCTTTGACTCCTCTGGACAGAATTGGTTCAGTTCAACTAAATTTGTTGTCTTTCTGACTCGGACTTGTTTCTTCAGGTTCTTGTTGGGTTTCATTCAGGACTTTGGGGAGACCAGTCTAGAACCTTCATTCTAGTCTGATGGAACCATTTCTTTACCACGTCTGATGTGTGTTTGGACTCATTGTCTTGTTGAAACATCCGACTGTGTTCAAGATCAACCTTCTGCTGATGGTTTTAGGTTTTCCTGAAGGATGTGGAGGTGATCCTCCTTCTTCATTATTCCATTTACTTTGTGTAAAGCTCCAGTTCCACAGACCATGATACTGCCACCACCATGCTTGGTGGCAGATTTGGTGTTCATGGGGTTAAAGGCCTCATCTGCATGAAAAATATACATACAGCAAAGCATGGTGGTGGCAGTATTTAAATTGTGTAAACAACTAATCTGAGTATAAATTTTGCATAATATCAAGTTGTGGCAATATTAATTCAGCACAACTCACCAAAAATGACATTTGAACCTTAAAATTTTCATCTAAACCAATGAACTAGAGTTTTTATCTTGCGACCACACATTTCAGAAGCGCTGGGAATCGTTCTGTTGACTTCCAACAATATCTTGGTGGTCATTTTTCTATTAATGCATACCACAAGTATACAGACTTAAGACAATTTAAAGGAAAACTGGTGTCGAACCACAAACACCACTTCAGAGCATCTCTGCATTGATTCCTAGAGTTTGTGGATCTCTGCTGGAGGGATGAAACAGTGATCTTCTCAAAGATATTCCTTCATTTCTATGTTTTGATGATGCGGGAGGCTGTCTACGTCTTATCTTCCTTCCCTCTGAGCTTTTAGAAATCTTTCATTGGTGTGTCTTTATTCTCTTTCCCCTCCCATCTTCACTTTCCTCCCCGTCGCCTCGGTCTTCAGCTGGTTTCTTGTCTTTGCCGGTTAGCGGGGCAGCTCTACATGTAATTACCAGCCGTCGTCCTCCTCCCATGTTCTCTGTGATCACGCCGGCGGTAGCTACATGAGGAGTTTCATCTCTCATGTCACATCAGACGCATGTTTCTCACGCAGTCAGGAGGTTTTTCTTCTGCTTTTTGTTCAGCGGGAAGTTCCCCTTCGTCTTCTTCCTAATTTCTGTCGCATGTATCTCTGACAAGAATAAATGGGATTTCTCACAGTGGGAATAAATTCAACCAACACAGAAACTCTGGCAAGAAAAACCTTCACACTCAACAAAGGAAGAAAATACTGCAAGACTGGAAAAACTCATTACATTGAGTTTGAACAGATTTTAAAGATCATTGTTTGTTTTCATGGTAGGAAAACCAAAGACTGTAGAAAAACTTGGTATACACATGTATATCCACTACCTAGTCAAAAGTATATGGACAGGTAAATGGTTCAGTCATATATAATTTATATGGTATTCGCTCAAAGACTGTCCGAATACTTTTGGCCATTTACACTATATGGGCTAATTTCCCTGCAACAAATGCACCAATCTGCCAAAAGTATGTGGACAGTCGAGTGTTGTAGCCATATATAATTTATATACCATTCACCCCAAGGATGTCCGGATACTTTTGACGATATATGCTTTATGCGCTGACTTGGCCAAAAGAAAGTGGACTGGTAAAGTTGTAGGTATATGTGAGTAGTATGACCTTGGCTCTAAAGGATGTCCAAATACTTTTGGCTATATGCTGTGCACACTTTGAGACACGATTTTTCTGCAACAAACACACCACTTGGCCAAAAGCATGTGGACAATTGCATGTTGTAGCATTTGTAATTAATATGGTATTAACCCCAAGGTTGTCCAAAAACTTTTGGCCATTTGGTGTATAATTAAACACTCTAAGAAATAATTTCTATGGAACAAATACGCCATTTGGCCAAAAGTATGTGGACAGTTGAGTGCTGCAGACATGTGTGAGTAATATGACACTGACCCCAACAGATGTCCAAATACTTTTGGTCATATACTCTTCATGTTTTGATATCTCTGCAACAAATACACCATTTGGTCAAAAGTAATTGGACAGTTCAAGTTGTAGCCAGATATACTTAATATGGCATTGGCCCAAAGGCTGTCCAAAGACTTTTGGCCATATACTGTATAAGTAAACACTTCAAGACATGGTTTATCTGGAACAAAAACACCACTTGGCCAAAAGTATGTGGACAGCTGAAGTTGTATTTATTGCATAAATAAACACTTTATGTCCTGACTTCTTTGGAACAAATACAACACTGTGCCAAAGGTGTGTGGGGCAACTCAGTGTTGCATCTATATGCAATTAATACAGGCAATATGGCGATGGGTGTCCGCATACTTATGGCCAAATAAAGCAGACACATACAGAAATGTGCTGACTTCTCTACAACAAATATACCACTTGGTCAAAAGTATTTGGACAGCTAAATGTTCCACCTTACATAATAAACATGGCATCGGCCCCAAAAGGTGTCAGAATACTTTTGGCCGTGTATTGTATGTATGTAGGTACATGGGCTCCTGCTTATGTTTTAAACTGGAAATAAATGGGAATATTTAAACAAATTACCTGCATTTTTGACACCATCGAACCTCTGGGAAACCTCTAGAAACAGTGACGTCACCAGTTCAGAATGCGGCTGCTATAAAAAACCAGGAATGTGTCTAGAAGAGAACATTATGGGGTGGATCAGGACAACTCAGCATCTCTGTAACCATAGAAACCCTCACTGCTGCCTCAGAGCTCGCAGCAGGACTGAAAGATGTTGAGTAGCTGCCAGAAGAGCTGCTGACTGAGAAAATTGTCAGCAGCACGAATGGAAATAAACCACAATACAGCAGATCTGTGGTTCTAACATTTGTCCTTTTACTGGTCTGCAGCAGTTGCTGCTGCTCAGTGTTTTCAGCATCAATGTCAAACATACAGTGTGTAAAGTTTAGCTGCATCAGCGGGTCAAACGGCTTCATTCTACATATTCTGTCCGAACTAGCCAGATTTTTTGTTTAACAAGTTTTTGTGTGTGTTTCTACTCACGCCAGGCTTCCTGTTGGATATCAGTCCAGCAAAACTTTCTTTAACGGTGCTAGCAGAAGTGAGGGCGGTTGTTGTGTTGAATAAGATGGTTATAAAATACACTGAAATAGAAGAATGTTATCGGCAAATAGTTTTTGCCGATAACATTCTGGGCTCTGGGTTCGTTGAAGGCTTGTGGTCGGTCTCAAACTCAACAAAACTACGTTTCTATACAACTGAACTTCATTTTAATAATGTTTTGAAGGGAATATAATTTAGTTTTATCATAAACATCAACATTCAGGCGTAGGAGATGGAGTTTTCTGGCATAAACTTGTGACTTGTACTTTCACCCCAAAAATCAGGGTTTGCATCTGTTTACTTTCGGTTTTCACTTGTTTTCTGGTTCGGTTTAGGAAAATATCCCACTTTGTTAGACAGTTTTACATGTTGGAAGCTTGGTTAAGGTTCAGCACCACGATGACTTGGTTAGGGTTTGGGTAAAATGTCCTGGTTTGGGTTAAAATTTGATTCTTTCACAACGTTTGAAGCTTCTAGTCCATTGTTTGGATTACCATGGTGACAGTTCCATCTAATCCATGATTGGTTTCCGTCCAAATGCAACTGAGAATACAGTTGTATTGAAACTTACTGTAACTTCTGACTCCATTCCAGATTTCTGCAACACCATTTCACCACTAAATCTGCAGTAAATCTTGAATTACATTTTGACTAAACAGAATTCCAGGTAATACATCTACAAGTAGATAAATTCTGTGCAATACCAGTATTTCTGCTCATGCAGTATTGTTTTTCATACATCAACGTGTAATTTTTGGTATTTTCCACATCTAGAGGAATCTGTGCACCCGCATAAGGAAGAATTCTTACAATATCAGGTGTACTTGCACATATTCTTGTTTTCCACATTTTTGTACCATCCTATTTGCTGCTCTAATGCTGGAAATTTCTCAACTGTTGGATTTTTTAAGGATTATCTTATCCTATCTCAACAAGGACAATCTTGAATTGAAGGGAATTAAAGACATCTTGAACTAGATGTATGACTAGTCAGAGCTAAACTGTAGATATCTCTAACTTGGATTAATAATCAGCTGCAGATATCTTCCAGGTAAGTTGTGGATATCTGTAAGAAGAAACTCCAAAAACTTGGATGGTTAAAAAGACCACATTTGCTCTGCAGGAATGACAATGTGGAGACCTGAAATGTTCTTTTTGATGAATATCCGCAATATACATCCAATCTAGCCAATAAATATTTGTCACCTTTGTTAAGAATCTCAACTGAACCAACTCTAAGGATGGTCCATTTTTGAATACTCATTTAGCTGGAAATAGTAAAACAGTCATTGATGTATGCAGTTGAAATGCAACCACCCAAGGGCTCGACTGAATGATGCTTGGATTCCTTCTTTTTTTTTTTTTTTTTTAAAAAGACAAAAATCTACGTAGAAAACCATAACTTTGCTTCCCCTGGTTGAATAATGGATCCACATTTGCTCCACTGCTCAGACACCTATACATAACCAAACAATAATCTGGTCTAATGGTGGTGTTTGAACACACTTTGAATGATCTCCAGTCCTGCAACGTGCAGCAGTGCGGCCTGTATTTACATTTACATTCCTGGCAGAAGCCCGTGAAGCCCTGTGGCCTTCCTGCAGCAGCAGTAATTTACACAATAGTGGCACATTCTCTGGGCGTATTACTGCTGCATCAAAGCCTACACCGTCTATGGAAAAAAAACATGAAAACACAGAGGCTCTCTAGCAGAAAATTCACACTTTTGAAGTCAGGGTGTTTGTTTTTTTTATGTATTCACTGTTCGTTTGTCTTTTCTCCAAATGCGTCTTTACAAATGACACTGTGATTCCGACTAATTGGGTGTTTTGTTTTCGTCCTTGTCTTTCTAAATCCCTCCCTAACGCGATTTTCTCTCATCCTCCCACCAGTTATTTTTACCTCCTTTCCTTCTTCTTCCCTCAGTGATGCCTTCAGACGCCTCCACCAACCCGCTCCTCCAGCAGCAGCCTCCACCCCAGGCGGCCGCTCCGCTCCTCCCAGGTTCCTCAGCTCCTCCTGGGGAGCACGTCTCCACCGTCGGCCCCGTCCCTGGAGCTCCAGCCGCCACCGCCGTCGGTGAGGACGCTCAGGCCGGCAGCAGTCGGACCATCCCGACCGCCTGCGTCCGGCCCAGCCACCCGCTACGAAGCTTCACCAACCCACTGCTGCCTCCACCAATGGGGACCATTGACCCAAAGGTGTACACCTCCATGATGCCGCAGTCCAGTGAGTACAAGCAGGCGTTCTACATCCAAGAGGTTGTATTTTGTTGCTTTACATGGTTGTGTTAGATCCGGTAGCCCTGATACGTCACTGCTGGTCCATCTCCAAGTTTCTAGGGTTCGGTTCTGTACCATCTTACCCCAACAGGGACTCGAAAAACTGCTGAAACTGGAGTCAGGTGAACTCACCTAGCTTCTGACTGCCTTCATCCAAACACCTCCCCTAATACTCTGATGGTTGACCCAGCCAGGATGCCTGGTTAGCTGAGTTAACCACAGATGATCTTGGCTCTTGGTCAGATGCTAGTTTATGTTTAGAGGTCTGGAAACAAACCCCAAGGATAGATTGATGATTCTACAATCTCAGTGGCTGCAATAAGCTTCATGAACCATTAAAAATGTCATGATTACTTTAGTTTTTACTGCAAGAAAACAAGGCATGTGTTCAATGTATTGAGGTTTTTGTGTTTTGCAGCATTTCAGTTGTGTTTGGTTGTCTACACAGGGAGGATCAAAGGTAAACCAGTATGTTGATGCCAAAATTAGGGAAACAAAACAATCATATTGCGAATATTTTGACATTAATTGCGATATGAGTCACAATTTACCAAACAAACAACCAAGATATGGCACTTTATCGCCATATTGCAAATTTGATAAATTCTTCAGCCCTAGCCAAGACGTGATATACAACATATCATGACAAAATTTGAAAATATTTAACATTAACCAATTAATCTTAATGCGACATAACAGGATGAGGGTTAAAACCAATTACATCATTCCTTCAACTGTGTCGTCTCTAAATCGGTTTTCAGCACTTTAACAGATCCTTGGTTTACTCTCCATTGATGTCTTCACTGGTCATGTGACCCTGAGCTTCTGTGTTATTTAGCCTAGCATTAGCTTAACATAAAGCTACGTAACCCAGTCTTCAACTGACTCGCAGTCGGCCAAATAATGCAAAGACCGTGAAGCACCTCGGTATATATTTACAAATGTGAGTTTATTGTCACGCTGTCTGATGGATGTAGAAACATCTGCACAGCTGTCTTGGAAAATAACTGCAAGGAGAGAATGAATCCTACAGAGTTTACAGCTCTTTGTTGAATTTTACACCATTAAAACCAATCAGATGAAAACTTAACAAGCAACCAAGTCTCCACAAAATTTTGTTCCTACATTCTCAAATGTAATTTTTTTAAACTGGATTATGTTTGCAACGTATCAGGAATGCGTTTCGCTCATTTTCAGCCAACCAATCATATATTGGATGGACTTGTCACCTCAGCAAATGGAGGAAATACTTCAAACATGTAGTAAAAGAGTCATATTTTAACCCAAATCATGGTGTTTTTCCAAACTAATCAATTCATTTTGGTGTCGAACCAAGAAACTAACTAGGAAAAGTGTCTAAAAACATGATATTTTCCTAAAACAAACCAGAAAGCGCCTGAAAAATGAAAATAAACAACTGAAAACTAAACTTAATCCTCACACTGATGGACTCTGGTGTTCAGGGTTAAGTTGTGGTCACTGATTTATGGACTTGTCACTTCAAACATGTAGTAAAAGAATCATATTATAACCCAAACCATGATATTTTCCCAAACTAACCATTTTAATCTTTCGACAAAGCCATATTTAATCTGTGGAGGCAAAAAGATTATAGTTAATGAGATTTCCCATGTGTCCAGACTTTAGGGACACCCTGTGCTTTGTCTGGAGAACTTGATTTGTAGACTCTTTAGCACCACAATGCTTAATGACAATAGTATGTTTAGCTCCTGCGACTGAAATATTCCTCTTTTTCAGTATATCACAATTTGAGTGATTGTGCAGCCCTAGTCAAAATGTGATGTGTGACATATGACATAACTCGACAAGACTTATCATTAACCAATGAATCGTAAATTGACATAACAGGATGAGGGTTAAACCAATTACTTTGACAGATATTAGGATTATGAGTCATGATTTACCAACCAACTTTGTTCTATTTTGTCTGGAGAATCTGATTTATAGACTCTTTGTAGCACCAAAATGCTCCTGTGATAGTATTGCATTCATTTAGGATATTAGTAGTAACTAGTATAGTGGTAGTGGGTGTGTTTCAGGGGGAAACCACAGTTTTAATGCTAAAACTACGTAGTACATCGCAATACATAGTGATGTATAACATGTCATGACATAATGTAATCTGATTTGATGAGATATAACGTGACCTCACACATTACTGTGGTTGAACGTGAAACTTTGTGCTATGAGTTAATAATTCATACTAATGCAGATTCATGTGTCCACTCCTATAACTGAATTCCACTGAAACTCCATCAGTAGAAAACCGTTTCTTTTATTGTACGAGATGCCGGCAGCCTTGCATCACTGCTCGGCTGATGTGAGATCAGCAGAATAAGTGAGGTTTATCTCACATGATGAAAGAAACAGCGCTTTTAAATTCCCCTCCTGGTCGGACTCGGCGGAGTCGCTCCTGAAAGCTGTTGTTGACGGTTTTGTCAGATTCCAGTGATTCTTTGTTTGAGCTGGATTCTCTCCGCACTTTGTTTAATATTTTATTCAGCAAAGTTAAACGCATTAGCCCCGGGCTGCTGCACACTGAGTCTGAGTGAGTGTTTGTGCAGAGAAACGCTAGAACTGGTGTTGACGTTAGCCAGAGGGTTGGATGTGATCCAGACTGACCTCCCTCTGTTCTCCAGCTCTGTCTTTATGTCACCTGTCTGTCTCTGCAGATGGTAAACCTTTCTTTTTTTATATATATCTGAAATAACATCCCTCAGTTTTGTTGAAATCAGACTTCCATCAGTTGTCCTGCTTATTTTTAGCCAATAAGTTTAACCTTAAATATCTCATGTTGAAATATCAAGAAGATTTCCTTGAGATTTACTGCAGATACTAGAAACCTATTGGCTATGCAGGTTTCCCATCTATTTCAATTAAATGGTTGTAACCGTGGATCATTCCCTCAAGGATGTCCTCTAAAACTGAGAGACCGAGCAAGAAAGAGACCAGTGAGGGAGGCCACCAAGACACCTATGAGTCCTCTGAAGGAGTTACAAGAAAGAGACTAGACTATCGGAGTTACTTTTTGCTTATCATTGATCAGAATGGATAACGGTCATTTAGTGGGCTGGTAATGTTCAGGTGGATTCTCCAGGTTTTTCTTTTAGTCCCATCATTGAATGTAGATGTCCAACTTTTCACTACTTTAGTTTATGATCAGATGAATAAGCCTGATTCCCATATCTGAACATCATCTGGAGAAGCAGTGAACCAATCAGAGCTTCAGAACAGGGACATTGTCTTCCTTCACAACTGGCTGGACACCAAATAAAGTTGAAAAGAGAGCTGCTCTAAGCCTAATGTTCCCTTCTGACTGTAAACCACTAAGCTACTTTAATTTTCAGTTGTCAAGATCACACATATAAGCCTACTATAAAAGCTTTGGTCAGTGATTTGGTCCCTTTTGAAAAGGACATGAACTCCCCAATGTCTCAACAACATTATACTCCTATACACCTTAACTGCATTCTCAATTGCGTTTTGTGGGGAACCATATTTTCTGATGGATTCTGTATCACAGGCAACCCAGAAAGTGGTAGAGATGTGTCCTATTTTAACCCAAAACATGGCATTTTTCTGAATCCTAACCAAATAATTCTGGGGCCTGAACCTTAACCAAGCTTCTAACATGTAAATCTGTCAAACCAGGCATTATATTTTGCTAAACCAAACCAGAAAGCAAGTAAAAATCAAAAGCAAGAACAGAGTTTAAGGTCTCTTGTCCATTGCGCCAAACTCTCGTCACTACTTTATACCTCCATCTTCCTTTTCTTTCTACTAACATGGACATTTTTGCTCACAATTATGTTTATTTCTGAGTTAATTAGAGTTTAGTTGTAAAAGATCGTCATCTTGCGTAGACGAGGTTGAAAGTTCCACGTATGCTCGCGTCTTCTTGATACCCCAGTCTGAAAAGTGTTGCCCGCAAGGCAAAAAAAGGAAAGGAACACCATTCTTCCTAGTTATTCTCTTATTCCCTCTCCGTCTTCTTTACTTTTCTCTTCCTTTTGTCCTTTACATTCTCCTCCCACCGTCTCATTAAGATCTTTCCATCTCCTTCCCTCCCTCAGCAGCTCGTCCTGTCGTAGCGTCTCTGATAGCCTGCAGCCATGTGAGCGGAAAACAAAACACTCCGACTGCACCGTGATCCCTGGGCAGTGTGTTAGCAGTGTGTTAGCAGCGTGTTGGTTGTGTGTTAGCAGCGTGTTGGTTGTGTGTTAGCAGCGTGTTGGTTGTGTGTTAGCAGCGTGTTGGTTGTGTGTTAGCAGCGTGTTGGTTGTGTGTTAGCAGCGTGTCGGTTGTGTGTTAGCAGCGTGTCGGTTGTGTGTTAGCAGCGTGTCGGTTGTGTGTTAGCAGCGTGTCGGTTGTGTGTTAGCAGTGTGTTGGTTGTGTGTTAGCAGTGTGTTGGTTGTGTGTTAGCAGCGTGTTGGTTGTGTGTTAGCAGCGTGTTGGTTGTGTGTTAGCAGCGTGTCGGTTGTGTGTTAGCAGCGTGTCGGTTGTGTGTTAGCAGCGTGTCGGTTGTGTGTTAGCAGCGTGTCGGTTGTGTGTTAGCAGCGTGTCGGTTGTGTGTTAACGGCGTGTCGGTTGTGTGTTAGCGGCGTGTCGGTTGTGTGTTAGCGGCGTGTCGGTTGTGTGTTAGCGGGCGTGTCGGTTGTGTGTGTTAGCGGCGTGTCGGTTGTGTGTTAGCAGCGTGTCGGTTGTGTGTTAGCGGCGTGTCGGTTGTGTGTTAGCGGCGTGTCGGTTGTGTGTTAGCGGCGTGTCGGTTGTGTGTTAGCGGCGTGTCGGTTGTGTGTTAGCGGCGTGTCGGTTGTGTGTTAGCGGCGTGTCGGTTGTGTGTTAGCGGCGTGTCGGTTGTGTGTTAGCGGCGTGTCGGTTGTGTGTTAGCGGCGTGTCGGTTGTGTGTTAGCGGCGTGTCGGTTGTGTGTTAGCGGCGTGTCGGTTGTGTGTTAGCGGCGTGTCGGTTGTGTGTTAGCGGTGTGTCGGTTGTGTGTTAGCGGCGTGTCGGTTGTGTGTTAGCAGCGTGTCGGTTGTGTGTTAGCAGCGTGTCGGTTGTGTGTTAGCGGCGTGTCGGTTGTGTGTTAGCGGCGTGTCGGTTGTGTGTTAGCGGCGTGTCGGTTGTGTGTTAGCGGCGTGTCGGTTGTGTGTTAGCGGCGTGTCGGTTGTGTGTTAGCGGCGTGTCGGTTGTGTGTTAGCGGCGTGTCGGTTGTGTGTTAGCGGCGTGTCGGTTGTGTGTTAGCGGCGTGTCGGTTGTGTGTTAGCGGCGTGTCGGTTGTGTGTTAGCGGCGTGTCGGTTGTGTGTTAGCGGCGTGTCGGTTGTGTGTGAGCGGCGTGCCGATTGTGTGTGAGCGGCGTGTTGGTTGTGTGTTAACGGCGTGTTGGTTGTGTGTTAACGGCGTGTTGGTTGTGTGTTAACGGCGTGTTGGTTGTGTGTTAACGGCGTGTTGGTTGTGTGTTAACGGCGTGTTGGTTGTGTGTTAGCGGCGTGTCGGTTGTGTGTGAGCGGCGTGTGGTTGTGTGTTAGTGGCGTGTTGGTTGTGTGTTAACGGCGTGTTGGTTGTGTGTTAACAGCGTGTTGGTTGTGTGTTAGTTGTGTGTGAGTAGTGTGTTGGTTGTGTGTTAGCGTGTTGGTTGTGTTAGTGTGTTAGTTGTGTGTGAGCAGTGTGTTAGTTGTGTGTTAGCAGTGTGTTGGTTGTGTGTGAGTAGTGTGTTAGTTGTGTGTGAGTAGTGTGTTGGTTGTGTGAGTAGTGTGTTAGTTGTGTGTGAGCAGTGTGTTAGTTGTGTGTTAGCAGTGTGTTAGTTGTGTGTTAGCGTGTTGGTCGTGTGTTAGTGTGTTAGTTGTGTGTGAGCAGTGTGTTAGTTGTGTGTTAGCAGTGTGTTGTGTTGCGTCTTTGTGTGGGTGTGCATCACCTCTGTGTTGTGCGTAGGTGTGTACAGTTCCATTATGGCTCTGTTTACATGCCCAGGTGGCCTCAGATTAACATTGATTTTTCGGCTCCTGGAAACCTTTCGCTCAGAAATAGCGAGCCCGAGGCGACAGCTCCCAGAGACCCCCCACTCGCCCTGTGACCCCCTTCCTCCCCCGAACACTCAGAGCCCGGCCAGCCTCACTTCCATCAACCTCCCCCCTTCCTCCCCCCCTCCGTCCTCTTGAGAGGAAAGAAAAACCAGACCGGTGAGCGATGGCGTTTGATGTTCATTGTTGGTCTTGTTTGTGTGTTTATCCGGGGCTGAATGACTCCCTTGGTGGAAAGAATGAGATGTTTTCATGGTTTAATTGGATTCTTTTGGTGAGAGAGAGACGCACTGAGGTTTGATACTCGACTTTGGAAGATGGATAGAAAACTGAGTGAATAAAAAAAGCTTTACCTGATGTTGGATCAGGTGTTAAAACAGACCAACAAAGAAAACTCGACTTCCAGAGGTTTTTTTCAGGGTTGCTTTTTCATGAACATTATGTTTTTAATGGTCGTAGCTGTAAAGTGTTTACTGTCAACGCATTTCATTAAGTTTTCTACAATATTGGCTTCTGGGAACTGAAGCAAGATTAATTTTTTATGGTTTTTGTTGAGGCAACTGACAAGACTTAGAGACGGTTTGGGGAAAAACAGAGTCTGGAAGACGGGATGAGTTAAATTTCAATATTTCACAAAGAAACCATCCCTCTTTAATCTTTAAGTAGATCTTTTGCTTAAAAATTGCCCACTTTAAGCACATTTCTTTGCACATAATCGCACAGAACCATTTTGAAACTCGGCTCTACTTGGATCGTATTATCAACTAATGTCGTCATTTTTGTGGAACAACTTGTGAAATCTCCTCAATCAGTTACGAAAGTTAAACACAACTTCATATTAAAGTATTCTATATGTCTAGTTGTGTATTATTGTGACCTGCAGCTACATACGGCTCAGAAAATATCACTAGCTGACTACATTATTCTTTTTTTTTTTTTTTATTAATGTGAGCTCAAAGATGGAACTTTTCAAGACGGCTTCAATTATTTTCATTTTTCTCAGTATTTGATCTACAGTATTGTCTTGACTTGGACTTGAAACTCCTTTTTTTGGACATTCTTCTCATATTTGGTGCTAAAAGTCAAGATATTTGGGCCTCCGCTGCTTCTTCTGTTGGTTATATTTTATTTACCTCAACCAGTGTGGTGTGAAAACATGATAGAAGAATAAATATATTTGTAGAGGACTTGGTTGCCACCCTGTTGAGATCCAATTATGAAACCAGGAACTATGTAAAATGAAAGAATCCAAAGAGGAACTAATGGAACTACAGTCAGGTGAAAAATGAATCCATTGGAAATTGTTGATTTTTGAAAACATATTTCCACTAGAAAAACAAATTAAAGCAGATAAAGGTGAGATACTAAAATTAATGACACATAAAATTAACATTTTGTGTTGTTTTCCCTATTTAAACCAATAAAAAAAAACAGATCAAGCGCATGGAAAAAGTCCACCCCTGAGTTATTTCACCTTTATGGGTTCAGATTAGAACTTGCTGCAGTAGTGACTGGTGGATCTTATGCCAAGATCCAAAGAATTTTCTAGGACTTTCGGATTAAAGATCGTGGAGGTCTCTGAGTTGATAAAGGGATTGGTTTAAAAAGGTCTCAAAATTAGATTAAATAAATGGATCTATTGTTTGAAAATCATCTTTTTCTGGCATAAACTTCAAACAAATTCCAGTTTGTCAAGGGCTCTGACCCAGGAGCTGAATATTTGGTGTAAAAATAAGTCCAAAACCCCAAAATTTCATCTCAAAATCTGCAGGTAACTGTTCCAACTATTGGTGTTAAAGTACATGTGTCCACCATCAGATAAATCTGGGAGAACGACGACATGTTTGGGCATTTAAACAGACAGAACATGCAAGAAACCCCTTAAACTTCTTGCAAATGAAGGAATTTTGCATTAGAAAATGGTCAGAAATTCTCTAAAGAGCTCTCTAAGACCTTCAGATAAAAGGTTGTGGAAACCTGTGAGATGGAAAGGAGACTGATGATGAATTATTCCACTGTAGTGGATTGATTGCTTCAGAAAACTCTGCAAGAAAGTAGACCATCTAGTGCAAAAATAAAAATGAGAATCTGCACCTAAATCTGCCAGCTGTTGGTGTCAAAGTGCATGAGTCTACAATTAGATACATTTTGGAGAAATGGGACATGTTTGGGAACCTAAAACTGGCAGTACAAGCAAGAAAACCCTCAAACTTCTGGCAAATGAAGGAATTTTGTATTAAAGAGTGGCCAAAAATATGAAACCTTTGTCATCTGGTGTGGTTTGATCATGTCAGGATCTGAGAGACCTTTAGACCAAAGGTTATGGACACCTAGGAGTTAGGTAGGGGATTTATTTTAAAATATAAAAATCTGGAACCCAAAAGCAGAGCATTTGGTGCAAAAATAAGTCCAAGAATCTCAAAATTCCAACAAATTTGACCTGTTTGGGAGTTTGAAACAGGAATTACACGCAAGAAACCATTTAAACATCTTGCAAATGAAGAAATTTTGCATTAAAGAGTTGTCAGAAACTTCTAACTTCAGTCATCTTGTGTGGTTTCTCTAAGACCTTTAGACCAAAGGTTGTGGAAACCTAGGAGTTGGGAAGGGGATTTATTAGAAAATTTAAGAATCTGGAACCCAAAAGTAGAACACCAACAATCCCAAAATTTCAACAAATTTGATCTGTTTGTGGACCTGAAACAGGGAGTACATGCAAGAAACCCTTTAAACGTCTGGCAAATGAAGGACTTTTGCATTTACGAATGGGAGACGAGTGGACAGTTACACCAAACACCTACCAGAACTTATTTCTGCTAAAATGGCCGATGTTGTTGTTACATTTACCTCTTAAGAATCGAAATATCTTTTCATATTTCTGTTGAAAATGATTGAAAACGGCGACTTCTATGAGTTAGAATCAGGACTGAACACTATCGGCAGGATCTGTTTCTATTTTCTTCAGCTCCAGAGCAGAAACTTCCGTCCCAGCCTCCGTTATTTTACATCAGCTTATAAAGCGAGACCTCCTCCTCTTTTTAAATCGAGTCTCCGAAGCCGTCCGCGGTGCAAAGTGTGATGGTGGGCAGTTACTCACCTAAATTGGCCTGAATGTGCGCTTTAATGCTGGAAGCTGTAATGGGATTGTCTGACTCAATGTCTGATACCGAGGAAAGACATTAGAGCCACAGCTGGAGGCAGACGCTCAGCCAGCTGTGATGGATGTTTCCCAGCGTATGCCGCCGAGGAAATGCGTTATTACCAATGAAAAGCTTTAAGATGTTTAAAACGGTTATCTGTAGCGTTTGGACGACCGCGAGAGAGGAAGGCCGGTATTACTTTATCCTCAGATGGAGCTTTTGACTTACTTTCTAGAGGTTACAATAGTCATTTACCCAACCAGATACAAAAGCCCTACTAGTCTTCATTAGGAGTGAATGTGTAGCACGAAAAATAAAGAAAATCTCGCCGATCGCAGCTTGAAAAAATGTGAAATACTTCACATCATCACGTAATTATTACAACGAGCAGAGCAGCAGATAAACCCAGGTGAGGCTCTGATCTTGTATTCATACGAGCAGGTGGAAGATGAAGGAAAGAAGATGTTTCTACCTGCAGGCGTGAAGAAGAAGAAGAGTCGCTGTTGAATCTGTAGTTTGATCAGACGTGAAGAAGTGATCAGAATTTTACAGCGAGGCCTCGAACTTCAAAGCTCTGCACACTCGGTTCTCTGCATCGCATTACAGAGTTTAATAAAGTTCCTGTTTTATTTTACTGAGGCTGGTTTCTGTCAGACAAAGAACACAGTTAAACTTTATTGTTTCATACAGCTTGTTAGATATAAACTCTTCAGAGAGATCAATATAATGATGCACTAAATAGAAACTATGACATCATCAAAGTCATAATTTGATGAGTCAAAATTTAAATTACTTCTTTAAAAAGTTAGGAGACGATGCAAATAAATTGTGGTACAATTCTAAACTTGTGTATAGTATAGCACAGTATAGTACAGTACAGAGAAAGTATAGTACAGTAGAGTATAGAGATAGTATAGTATATTATAGTACAGTATAGAGGTAGTATAGTACAGTATAGTATAGAGATAGTATAGTATATTATAGTACAGTATATTATAGTACAGTACAGTATAGTACAGTATAGAGGTAGTATAGTACAGTATAGTATAGTACCGCTGTAACACTATATTTGAGTGCTTTTCGGGAAGATTTTTCAAATTTCTTTTGTGTAATTCTGGATAAATTTTCTGCAATTTTGGATAATTTTCAAGTCATTCTGGATCATTTTTAGTAATTTGAAAGAAATTCTGACAGATTTTGGTTCATTTTCCAGTCATTTTAGACTTTGAGACTTTTTATTTTCATGTCATTCTGAACAAATTTTTGTCATTTTAGATCATTTCTGAAGAATTTTCCTGTAATTCTGGAACCTTTTCAAGTCATTTTGGATCATTCTTGAAGTCAGCACACTCTATTCCCATCATGTTTTGTATCTGGTATATGTCGCAGCTTTCTGCATCCAAATTCTGGTGAATTGGGTGGAAAAACAACCCTGACCTGCTTGTGTTGCTCTCCGATCAGGTGAATCTCTGCAGGTCAGACAGACAGAAGGTGTAAAAGCAGGTAACCGAGCAAACAAAGAAGCCGGTGAGACGTCGTCCGTCTCTGGAGACTCGACGTTTCATCTCTAGCAGGGTTTACTTCAGAGCGTTGAGGGGATCGATAGCTCCGCCTCCTCCATCCTCACCTCCCATCGTTGCAGATCTTTCCATCTCAGAGCCAGACGCTGTGATGTGACCCCCGGCAGGCGTTTCACACCTCCATCCAGCCAGTCTGGTGAACACATCCAGCTCTGACGAAGCCCCCGAGGCCGAGCCAGGCACCGTGAAACTCTCTTTCATGGCTTCCTCCTCTCTGGATGTGTAACCTTTGCTTCAGCAGCTCATTCTGGGCTTTTTTTCTTTCTCTTCTGCAGCTCAGTGCAGCGTGGATCCGCTCTGACAGCAGCCTGCTGAGAAGTCGTGCAAACACATTTGGTTGTGCTTCAGTTGGAAATGAAGCTGGCAGGAATTTCTCCACCGAAACACTCTGACATTCAGAGCTGCACAAGGTCAGAGTCGGTGTGGAAATAAAACTCAGAGCCAACGTAGTGAGCATCCAGAGAGGAAAAAGTGCACAAAAATAGATTTAGTTACTTTTTTTTCTCATACGTGCAAATTGTTCCCGATCTTTTAGCAATACGGGCTCGATCAGGTCGCCAAGAGTCACCAAAAAACCCACATTTTTTTGAGTAGAAGATGTAAAAACCCACAGATTTTAACCTGAACCCTTCTTGCTATGATTTGACAGCTCTGAACACTGCAGCAGCTTCAGTTCTCGTATCTCATTTTATTGATATTCGAGTACCAGGTACCCTTTTTTATTTGCTTTTTGAACATGTCATATTCTCAAACACTTCAGTATTCATTCTTTGACCAACGCACCTTACTGTCATGTTATATTTTGTTATATCTGAAGGGTTTGGAAGCAGAGTGGTCTGACCTACTGCCAGTAGCTTCTGAGAAAATTGGTCTTTTCCAGAATGGTCGACCATTGGAAGCGTACCACTGTAATGCTGTATTTGAGTCATTTCGGGAAGATTTTTGTCACTTCTGACAACATTTGTGTAATTCTGGACAAATTTTTTGCAATTTTGGATCATTTTCAAGTCATTTTAGACTAATTTTGAGTCATTTTGGATGATTTTTAAAGCATCTCGGACACATTTGGTGTCGTTGCAACATTCCAAAATTGTTTTCTAGATGTTATCGAGACCTCAGGGTTTTAGAGATATTAACGATATTAAACGTGGAACATTTTGCCTTTTTGTTGCAGGAACACGTTATAGAATGTTCTCCTGTAAGACGTTTCCACAATAATAACAAAGGAAAAACTTTCCCAAAACAACTTTCAAAAAACATTTTCTGGATATGACTGAGGCCTCAGATTACAAAATGTTCTTCATGAAACATTCCTGTTCTGTGATATAACAACAAAGGTGGAACATTCTGTCTGTAACGTTTTCATGATGTTGTTGAGAGAACATGGTATAGAATATATAGAACATTCCCACAATGTTCCATGATGACAAAGGAAGAATGTTCTCAATGTAACAATCAAAAAATGTTTTCTAGATGTTGAGACCTCAGATTACAAAACATTCTTCATGAAACGTTCCTGTACTGTGAAGTATCAACAAAGACAGAATATTCTCACAATGTTCCACCTTATTTGATATTTAATTACGCGTCCATGTTAATTGCTGTAACATTTTCGTGTTCTCTGCTGGAGAGAATCCGGTTCAACGGTGGAAAAAGAAGTTTTACTCTCAGCAGGAGAACTGGAAGCTCCTTTTTCATGAGGTCTTAAGAGGACAAACCCGATTCAAAGCGAGCAGGAACCTGTCGCCGTCTGAAGGTAGATTTTCCAGAGTGCTGACGGAGGCGAAGGGAAGTTCAGACTTTTTATACTCTGTAGAAAATCAAATTACGAACCGTTCGGTGCTTCTGAAAGGCAGCAATTCTTCCAGGAACAGTTTCAGGGAGTCAGGACTTTCTAACGAGAAGCGAATCAGATCAGGGTTGTTTTCTTTGCGTTAGGGCAGTAAACTGGGGTTTATAATGTGGTTTCAGGGTCATCATGTGTGCAGAGGCTAAATATTTCTATATATGAAGGCTTACATGTTAATTAAAGAGTAGATCTTTGCTTAATTTCGTACATAAACTATAAATAGACCCAAGTTAACCCCTTAAAAACCATAAAGTAAGTCTCCTAAGTCTTGGTTCCAATGAAGTAGTGGCTGCTTTTTGATAAATTTCATGAAATAGTGTGTTTCCTCTGTTGTAGACGACTGTTTTAGTGCTTTAATTATAAGAAACATAACACGTTCTGCTGTTTTTTAAATTACTGGGATTTTTTTTTTCCACATGGAAAAGGAATCGGTCTTTTCTTACAAGTTATTTTTCCACGTTGTGAAGATTTTAAAGTCATCTATTTCTGGTTCTCTGGTGTAATCCGCTGCTGTTCCAGGTGTTTTGTTTCGTGGGGAGTAGAATGGATGTTTATCGATCAGGAAGTGAAGTGGAGGAGGGGATTGTGGGTAAAGAAAGCCTCGGGATGTGTGGAAAAAAAACAACCAGACATCCCTGTATTGTCTGATATTTTTCCTTCTTCATATTGTTTTACTTTCACTTTCATTTTCTCGAAGGTGTTTTCATTGTCGGGACTAAACAGCTGAACGCGTTTGTTTATGTCAGTCCTTGTGTATTCATTCGTTTGGTCCATTACTTGGATTTCTGGTCTCTTCTGTGATGTTTCCTGGTTGGTTTTGTTCATCCGTATGTTGTTTGAAGGAGTCAGAAGAACGTGATGATGGACGGATGGTTTGACGGATGACTGGATGAATCAGGTTCAGATCTGTTTCCTGTTTGATGACTAACAGTTTAGATTTACTATTTTAAAACCAAAGCCAGTCCACCTTCAACTTTATGTTTCCTGATCGTACTCAGTGTTCTTTCCCTGAAATAATCAATTATACCTGCTCCTCTGGATCATTAATTCCACCTGCATATTCTCTCTCTAAAACCATCAATTATAAAAATACAGATGATGCTTTGTTTTCTGTCTCTAACTCCACTGATTTATCTAAATATGTGGTCTATAAAATTGCTGATTGTACTCACATTCTGTCCCGGCAAACATTTATCTCATTCCGGCTTCCTAAATCATCATTATTCTCACTGTTCTGACTCCAAAATCATTGATCACAGTCAGATATTCAGTGTTTAACATCATCTTTTATGCCTATTATACAGCCTCTGGAATTATCGACGACACTAAACATTATAAAGATCAATCAGTAAAGCTCAACCCTCCATGAAACCATTCATCAGAACACCAAATATCAGTTATATCGTTGTCTTTGTCATTTATCTACAATTTTCATAAATGTTAAAACTTTCCCCAAGAAGAAAACAAATGAATCCACCCTAAGTTTGTCCCAACATGTCCCTATATGACCCTTAAATACAGGGACGCTGCCTTAAACGCCACATTCTTACGGTTCTGTCTCAAAAATCTTGGATTATTCTCACATTTTAAATCTTTAACAGACCTATTATACAGTCTCTGGAGTTATAGATGGAAATGACCATCAACAAGACCAATCAGTAACACTCAGCCCTCCATGAAACCTGAATAATTTACCAGAACACCAAATATCAGTTATAGCACATCTTCGTCATTTATCTACAAGCTGTGTAAACATTAAAAATGTTCCCCAAGAAGAAACCCAATGAATCCATCTTAAATTTGTCCCAAACTGTCCCTATATGACCCTTAAACTCAAAGAAACACCACATTTTTACAATTCTATCTCTGTAATACTGGATCATGCTCACATTTTTAGTCTTTAACAGACCTATTATACAGTCTCTGGAGTTATAAATGGCAATGACCATCATCAAGACCAATCAGTAACACTCAACCCTCCATGAAACCTGAATAATTTACCAGAACACTAAGGCCAAAGCGGCATCTAAAGTGAGAAGCCTCACAGTGTTTTCTGCTCTCAACTCAATAAAGTTTTAAACTGAGATCTTTTCCTGTTTTTTTTTTCGTCCAGGTGCGAGTCTCCCAAAGCCCCAGGTGAAGACGGCGTCCCTCGGCCAGGCCGGTAAAGCTCGGTCTCCTCTGCTTCCCGTCTCAGTACCGACGGCGCCGGATTTACCAGAGGAAGGAGGAACGAAACCTGCCGAGGATTCAGCCGCAAACGTGAGTCCAACATCCACGTCCAACGCTCTTTCTGCTGGTTGCTGCTTTACGTTGCTTCCCTTCGGAGAAGTTTGCACCAATATTTTACTAAACCGTGACTTTAAAACGGTGGTTTTATGTAACTGGGTGATTTATTTATTTGATAAAACCCACTAATATTTACTAAATCAAAGTTTTAGATCACCTGAGTGGTTTGGTTTGTGAATAGAATCAATTTAGAGCACTTCTTCTTCTCAAGACTGTTTTCCCTTCATAGTAGCTGCTGTTTGCAGGCGTCTCCATGGAAACATGAGCCACCAACAGGGAACTTAATTGGTCGTATCAGCTGTCGTTGTCACTTATCTAACATGGTGCGTAAATGCTGAAGTGTTCCACAAACCTTAATTAATCCATCTCAGGCTTTTCTCAGCACAGTAGAGAGTTTGTTTCTGTTATAAGGCTGAGAAAAAACTCTGCAGTTTCAGAGAAGCTTGTGGACAGAAATCCATGCACAACTCTTCGGTCTTGACTAGAATTTGGATTTGGCCACAAAAAAGACGTAACTTTTAGTAAAGAGTTGCTGGTGTCACAAGTTGTCGCCTCTAAAGGTTTGTTGAGATGTGATGCCACTTCCAACCTCTTTGTCTCCTGTGAGTCCAGAAAATAACTCCAGATGATGCAGAGTTTAACATGAAAACTTTCACAGCAAGTGGAAGCACTGAGAGGATTTAGTCACTCAGATTACTAATTAATGTATCAAAATGTCGGATTTATATTTATCAACACTCCCTGCTCATAATCCACTTTAAATATTTACAGGGAAATGCAGGAACTGTGTCTTCTGAGTGAATTATGAGCAGATATAATTAAAATTAATTAGTAAATCAGTGCATGTTGGTGAATCTGAATGTTGATTTGTTCTAATTTTGGCAAAAGTGAGAAAATTTGAATCTAGTATCAGAATAAAGTCCACATAATATAAATGGTAATTTATTATTGTACAACATTTGATAGTAATATTAAATTAGCTGTATTTAAATTAGCAAAAAATATATTTTTTTTCAGATCATTGCTGTTATTTAAAAGAAAAATTATGTTTATTAAAGACTGTAAATTTTTTTGAATAAATTTTCATTTTGCAGAACAGTTTGTAACTAATATTTAAATTATTAATAATATTTTACTTCTATTTTCCAGGCTTCCCCGGTTTTATCTATTCAAATTATATAAAAGAAATATTCATTTATATGTCAAGTTTAAATAAAAATAAAAATAATTTAAAAAAAAAAAACAGACGAATGGAGAAAACACGTACCTCAAAATTCTTTTTTTAAATTCTATTTTTATATTTTACTTTTTCAAAAATATGAAAAAATATATAAATTCTCCTGGGTTTTTTGCTCTTATTTACTAATATTTTACAGATTTTCCATATTTTCTTAAATTACAGAAAATAGAAGTAAAATCATAGAAAAAATATTAATTTACATGTTAACTGGAAAAAACAGGTAAAAAACTGTGAATAACATAACACAAAATTATTTTTTAAATTCTATTTTTATATTTCACTCTTTCAGCACGTTTTATACCTTAAAAATGCATGACTTTTGTTGTGTTTAAATCAGCTAAAAATATAAATATTCTGCACATTTTTTACTCTTATTTACTAATATTTTTCCAGATTTTCCATATTTTGTTATAATACAGATAATATCAAGTAAAATTATATTTTAAAAAAGTAGTAATTTACATGTTGACTGGAAAAAACAGGTAAATAACAAAACACAAAATATTTTTTTTAGTTCTATTTTTATATTTCACTCTTTTATAATATTTGACCATAAAGCTACAGGACTTCTTTTTTATTTAAATCAGCTAAAAATGTAAAAATTCTGCAGATCTGTTTTGCTCTGATTTACTAATATTTTACAGAGTTTCCTTGTTTTGATAAATTACAGATAACATTGAGAAAAATCATAGAAAAAAATGTATTAATTTACATGTTGGCTCGATAAAAGACTGTAAACAAGCACCTTTTATTGGATTTAAATCAGCTAAAAATATCAATATTCTGCAGATTTTTTGCTCTTATTTACTAATATTTTACACATTTTCCTTGTTTTGTTAAATTACAGATAACATCGAGTGAAACCACATAAAAAAAGAATTAATTTACATGTTGACAGGTAAATTACAGATAAATAATAAAACACAAAATCATTAATTTATTTCTATTTTTAGATTTCACTCTTTTATAGTATTTGACCATAAAATTCCACGATTTCTTTTAAATCAGGTAAAAATATAAAAATTCTCCAGAATTTTTGTTCTTATTTACTAATATTTTACATATTTTGTTAAATTACAGATAATATTGAGTAAAATCGCAGAAAAAACTATTAATTTACATGTTTACTGGAAAAAAAGCAGGTCAAAACTGTAAATAGTCCAAATAAATAATTTAAAATCTGTATTAAAATAAATACTATTTTGTTCTTTTACAATATGGGACCATAAAATTACAGTTTTACTTACTGCATTGAAATCCATAAAAATAAACACATTATTTTACAGATATATGAAATTTTATTGATCTCTTTTTATAGATTTGGCACCCATGCCATCAGATTTTGACACTTTCATAACAGGATTTTTATTGTTTTTGCTGTACAATTCATTTTTTTTTATCACATTCTTCAGCCCATTTTTCCTTCCTCCATTACAACAAGTTGAAGAAGCGACTGTTCACCTGCTGCCTCATAATTACCAACCTCCTGACAGACTCCATTCTAAGGAGATAATCGGTGTTATTCGCCGACGCTGAGACTGATCGCTGTTGCGTCACATAACACACACATTTCTGCATTACAACATGAAAAAGACCAAACCTTGGAGGCAACAAACCTCCATAAAAACCCAGAGTGAGGAGGTTTAATTTCATTGTCGGTGTCAGACGTGGCAGGAGTCGTGTCAAACTGTTCTTAAATGTAAGCAAAAAAAGACTCAGAGAGTAAAATGGAAGCTTTGTCACCTGTTTCCTTCCCTCCAGTGTGTCGGTGGCCTTTCAGCTGTGGAATAAAACACAGTTATTAGCGACTTAAACTGAATGAAAGGAGAATGAGTGAAGAGATGGAGGAGGGGAGGGCAGGAGGGAGAAAATAGAAAGTGAAAGTAGACGACAATTAAAGAAGGAGGGCTGGATGATGGTGGCAAAGTTGTGAAATAAAGTTTATAACCACTTGTAAAGAGTTTCCAATGACTCTTATAACTCTGAATTTGTATGATGTATGATCTTTGTCACAAAAAACAATCATGTATTTTGGTCCTTCCATAGATTTTTTGAGGTCTTTTGGATATATGACACAATCTGTTGGATCATAAATATACATACAGCAACTTCACTAGTCAGTTTTGGTGATTTAGAAAGCTGTCTTAATCAAATTTTCTTAGTTTCATGGCTTCTTAACTTCTCCTGAGTGATTACGATTGACTACAGCTGTTGACTCCTCTGATCCAGTTTAAATAGAACCCATTAGATCCACTCATTAGACTCAAACACAAAGTCTGAGGAGCTCAGCAAAGATCTGAAAAAGCAAATCATTGACTTGATTTTGGTTCTTTCACATAACCAAAATCTGCAGGGTCAAAAATATGCATACAGTAATGTTTATGTCATAATATTTGGTTAAATTTGTCCATTTTCACCTCAGATTTGGTTCTTCTGGTTTCAGTCTTCTGCTTTATTTTTGACTCCTCCGGACAGCATTGGTGCAGTTCAGCTAAATTTGTATTTTAGGTTAAAATTTCATCCAATTTCTGTTAAGTTTAGCTCACTCTTTTGCAGATAAATGCTGCTCGAAGTTCATTAACCATTACTGAAGTCTCTGTCGTGGTGTCCCGTCACTAGCCACCTCACCCACTCATAACAATCACAGAAAGTAAACAAAAGATTACCAAACATGGTCTTTAGGAGTTGATGGAAACTTTTGTTCACGACTCTAAAGGATGCAGAGAAGAATGAAGGGATGAAGAGCAGATGGTGGGATCAGTAGTGGATATGAGTGTCAAAAAATGAGGGAGTAATGAGAAAGAAGAGGAAGATGAAGAAGAGCAATGAAGAGAGTAGGGAAGGTATAATTTGAAGAGAGAAAAGAGGCTGATAAGAGCAGTAAGAAGGAGATAAGATGAAGGAAAGAGGAGGGAGAAACGTAAAAGTGGAGGAAGAGGTGAGGAAGGAGGGAGGAACATGATTGAGAGGAGGAGAGATAAACGACGGGAGATAATGTGGAGGGGTGTCGGACGCCAGCGCTCGTTAAATATTCATATGTGACTCAATGACAATAGGACGGGAGGAGGAGGAAGTGTCGCCACGGCAACGGAAAAAAGGAGGAGAGGGGAAAAAGAAGAGGTGAGGGGTAAATGGAAGAGAGAGGAAAAGAGTGGTGGAAGGAAGGAAGGAAGGAAGGTGAGGAGGAGGCAGGGGAGAGGGTTGCCATGACGACGGCAGGAGAAGGATGCCTTAAGGAGGAGGGAGGTGGAAAAAAAAGAAGAGGAGGAGGAGGAGGACGATGAAGACGAGAGAGAGGAGAAAAATCATCGGAGCAGCAAAAAGGACGAGTGGAGAAAATGAGATGGAAGGATGATCGCAGGAAAGAAAGAGGAGGAGGAGGAGGAGGAGGAAGGTGTTAAAGGTCAGCAGGTCCGTCCCTTCATCTGCTCCTCTATCTCTGTAATTGATCTAGTCTTTTCCCATCAGCCCCCTGGCCGATCCATCACACACAGACGCCACTTAATAGACTGCGACACCGGGCCACTGAATCATGTACAGCAGCGCAATAGTGCTTTTTATTATGTTGTTACACCGCTGAAGTAGAACAGGAGGAGGCAAACAAGACTGTGGCCTCGAGGACGCACATTTCTGGGGACTATTTTAGGCAGCGGATTAATCTGTGGAGGGATATCAACAGAAATGTCAGAGGTTCAGAGGGTTAAAATGTAATTTAATCAGGATTAACAACATAAAATTAGGTTAGCATTGGCATCATGTTTTGTCACACTTGTAGTTTTAATGTATTAATCTGTCATCTCCAATCTAAATTGGTCCAATTTTAGCTAACGTTAGCTTAGCCAGTTAGCCACACTGCAGATTATCGCTTAAAATTTGCACCCATTTCTATTTTAATCTTTCAGAAAAAAAAGTGAAACGTGCAAATAAAACGGAGGTTCAGAGGGTTAATATTTAATTTAATTCTGATGAATGACATAAAATTAGGTGAGCATTAGCATCATGTTTTGTCAGATTTGTAGGTTTAGTGTGTGAATGTGGCATCTTCAGTCTCAGCTAGTCTAATGCTAGCTTAGCCGGTTAGCTTGACCAGTTGGCCACGCTGCCGATTATTGCTTAAGAATTGTTTCAAATTTGCATCCCTGGCAAAATAAGCATAATGCTTTGTCTCATTTGTAGTTTTAATGTGCTAATTTGGCCACGTCAAATCTATATGGCCTTCTTTACTTCAATCTAAGCTGATCAAATTTTAGCTAGCGTTCGCTTGTCCCGTTAGCTTGTCCAGGTAGCTGCTTAAGAACTGTTTAAGTTGTCATTTAAAGTGTCATTTGAAGGTTTTTAGCTAGTCCTGCTAACCCTGTTGTAATTAACAGCTAAATGGCATATAAGCTTCTTTTGTCGCGCTACGTATTTGTAGCAGGTCATTACCAAGCGAAACCAGATCCCAACAAACAAACTGAAAAAAAATGGAAAACAAATAAAAACAAAAATAAACCTGAAATTGTTTTCAAAATCACTTTATTCTACATGTCTCATTTGAAAAAACTGGCAAAAAACAAACCAATAAACTAGTAATTAATGACCCAGCTTTAGCCACATTCGCTTTTCTATGGTGTGCTACATATTTTACCAGCTCTTTTTCTAGTAAAACCAGATATCAACAAACAAAAACAAGTTTAAAATGTAAAGGGTTAGGGTGTAAATTAGCCCACAGTGAGGAAAACTTGACAAGAGCAAATAAAACTGAACAGAGGCTTAATATTAAATGTAATTATGATAAATAACATCAAACGAAGGTAGCGTTAGCATAAAGTTTGGTCATGTTTTTAGGTTTAATGCGCCAATTTGGATGAAATTTCATCCGACTTCCTTTTTTTCCTCCATCTAAACTGGTCAGATTTTAGCTAATGTTAGCTTAACCAGTTAGCTAACTGGTTCCATTGCTGCATCTTAATTTTAACTTAAAGTTCTCAATTCAGTTTTACTCAAATGTAAACCAGCATTTTGCCATTAGTGTTTCTTTTTAGCCTTTTATTTACTCTGTTGTCCCAATCGAAGAATTGGGTATAAATCTAATCTAATCTTGACTTGAGACTTGGTATGTACGGTGGAAACTCTTCATTTAGTGGCACATAAATCCTGCTGTAGTAAAAAAAAGATGTTAGAGTCACTCTTTATTAACCAACTCGTAGACCTACATTTTACAGATAAATGGCCATCGAGCAACTCAGCAGCTAATGGCGAAGCTGCAAAATGTCGGTTAGAAAGCGTTCAGCGTCTCCATTTACTGCCCACTGAATGAGTTGGGCTTCACTCAGAACCACATTTTCCTCCTGTAATAACTCATTCCGTATTTTGACCGTTGGCTCGATGCAGCAGAAAGCCTGTCGATCAGCTTCTTTATATTGCATTCGCTTGTCGGTTAAATGGCACCGTGTCTGAGTGCAACTTTCCGCCCGACTCCGACATCTAACAGGTTCTGCATTTCAATGTCGAGCTAGCAGAGAAGGTGGAACATGTGGACAGAATGCTACTGAGTTTCCATCTGCTCGCTCCGCCGTGTTGGGATGAATCCGACAGATTACAGAGGACGTGAATTCAGGTCAGCAGGCCGGCGGAGATAACAGGACATCAGAGAGAAAGTCGGCGCATCGACGAGCCGTTTTATTCCATCGACGGAGCGTTTACCGACTCACTGAAACTCGCTGTTATGGGTCAACAAATGAGATCAAGAGGTCACTGGGCTTCGGCGGGGGGTTTTATACTCCGCTATGATTTTTATGGAGGCCTTTCTGCCAGTGTAAAGTGGAAAATCTCTGGCAGCGACGGGCTTCTAGATGAGCTTTTATGGGCTCCTTGAGAATGAAAGTGGAAGGTCGGGAGGTCAAACCGAGCATTGTGTGTGATACACTGATAAAGGACAACCTTATGGCAGCTGTTTGTCCTTTTCTTTCCCTTAATGTGAATCTCCTCAGCAGTTTATGTCTGAAGGGGGATTTATGTCACCTGTTGAAAAGCCTCAAGGGTGGAACAAGACTCATATTTGACTAAATATGTTATGTATGTGCTAATCTGAGACAAAATCTGTTAAAAGCTGGCTTTCAAATAGTATTTAGAGGAAGATACAACAGATTAAATATCACAAGCATTACCAAAACCCATAAAATACAACAATATACAACACACAAATGATTGCAGTAGAAGCCAGGAACATTACTTGTTGAGGAATTGTTGGGTTTTTACTGAATTTGAGGACATATCAGATGTTTCTACCAATTTAGATCAATTTGAACAATGTATTGATGAGCTACTGTGATAGACAACTTTTGGATTTGCACCAAATTGGTGTCATTTGAAGCAAAAGTTATGGAGCAATATTTAAAATCTGATTTTTCTACTCAGTCTCCACAAAATTATGTTCTAATACAACTAAACTGCATTTTCACTTTCACTTTTGAAGGAAATGTATTGTCTGCCTCATTGTGTTTATTTTACTGCTCAATTGTGTTTCTTTGCAGCCAACAAATCATACATTAGTTGGACTTGTCACCATTGGCACCCAAAAAATGGAGGAGAAGCTTCAAACATGCAGTAAAATGATTGTATTTTAATCCAAACCAGGACATTTTGCATTTTTACTTTGATGGCTAAATGTCTAACAAAGCCTAGCATTTTCCTAAACCTAACCAGATAGTTTTGATGCCTCAACAAACCAACAACAGCAGAAAATAAAACATGATTCTAAGAAACACACTCTGATCTTCTCCCTTCAGAACATAATTCAGAATGCAGTTCAGTGACATAGAAAAGTAGTTTTGTGGAGACTGGCTTGAATATTTTTAGTGTTTCAGGGATTTTTTTGGCAAATAAAACTCCTACAAAGTCAAAATAATGAAGTCATTGCTGTGTTTAAATAAAACTGTCTCTCTTTGGAGATGTTTATATGAACTCTGCTGCTGTCTGATTCTGTGGGTATTAGTCCTAAACAGCTGGAAGCAACCAACTAAACTTCAGATGCTGTTGGTGTTTTGAGGTCTGAATGTTTGCCTTGTTGAACTATAAAGGCACAAACTGAGACTTTTGCTGCTCTGTAATCTTTATGCTCGACTGTACAGCCAGCCACAAATAGCGGTTACGTCGTCTCTTGTTGCTTTTACTGCTAAAACATTTGCAGGCATGAAGTTATAAATGGTCATTTGGAATACTGATCAAATAATACTTGGATTATGAAAAGTCAATGAAGTTATTACGCTTTTGAAATGATATAAAACCAAAATTTAATGGAATTCTATCCAGTGTTTGAGAGATATTTCACTTTAGCTCAATAGGGTGGATCAACAACTGCTATCAGGATGTAATAAATGAATAAAACACTCAGAAATCCACACAGAAGATGGCACTGTCAACCCATTTAGTTGAATTTCTGTTCAGTATTCTTCGACTATGACAGTGTTTGTTGATATCTGCTAAACTGGCTGCTGCTGGTGGATCGTGATGTTTGCTAGCTGTTAGCATGCCGCTTTGATTTGCCCCCGCTGATGGTTTAAATGGAGGCAGCAAAAAAAATCTATAAATGGCTGGAGGCGGCGTTAAGCTGTCCCGAGGCACAAACTGGTCGAAAACTGATCCAGCGTGACTCTACAGTCGGGTTAAAAGCTTTAAGCGGACCAGGCTGGGGGTTGATTTTCTAACGAGGATCGGAAGGTTCAGGGACCTCTGGAGGGAATCGGGTTTTGGAATTCAAAAAAGAAGCTCAACGCCTGAAGGAATAGTCCAAATTTTCCAAACAAAAACATAAAATCCATTCATTTTCAGCTTTCAGTGGGTCCTTCAAGGGTGATTGCACTGATTATATTTGCACTATAGGATAAATAATGTACATTTTGTAATATTAGCATCACTTTATCAGGGTGGAATCTGAAGCTGTTGAGGTCAGATGCAATTTCGTGGTCAATCATTTGAGTTTGCAAGAGAAATATAGATATAAAATTAAAATAACTATAATATGATAAATTTTATTTGTAATGCACTTTTCATTTAAGCAAAACGTCAAAGTGCTACATTAACAATACAAAAAGATAAAACAATCAGTTAATAAAAACAAAACAGATAAAATAACAAAAAATAGAAACTTCAGGGACACGTTTAATTAAAAGCTTTATTAAAAAGAAAGTTCTTTTTGCCTTGTTTTAACAAACGGCTACAACAAATTCCAACTATTTTTACAGAAATATGGTATTTCATTTTGAAACATCAAGGGTAAATGAGATAAATCTTATTTTTCAGTACGAAACAGCAACACTCTTATCCATAACTGCAGTTAAAGATTATTTCCATTGTTGTTTACGTCGCAATTCATTATTATCATCTTATTCCCTGTTTTGTTTATAAAACATCAAAAATAGTGAGAAATCCTGATGATATCATGGGTGTCTTGTAAAATTCAACATTACTTTTATGCATATAATGAGTGTTGAGATTTAAACCGCATTTCAGAGTAGAAAAAGGCAAATCCTGCTCTTTAAACCTTTCTCTAAAAATAGCATCGCTTTTACTTAACTTTTTGGTTACTTGATGAATTCTACTCACATTGTAGCTCGCTAAATTGCTGCTTTACTGTGTCCTATGTGATATTTACCTAATTATATTCAAGCTTTAGACACAACAACGCTTTTATTTGTACACTGGTTCAATAAAATAAGCAGCAGCTAAACCATGCAACCCTCTCTGGCCTCATTTAAACCCCCAAATATAAAGCTTCTGTGCAGCTTTGCCGTCATATTTATGTAGAATCATTGCAGCGTAATGAAGGACCCGACTGTGTGCGACACTAATGCTTTACGGGTACACGAAGAAGGCCTCGGACATCGACACACAAAACTTTCGATTTAAGTGTGAGAAATATTTCCACCGAGCCTTTATCGGTTTTCCGCGGCGCACTGAGGAGGATATTGAATATCCAACAGCAAGGACAAACTCTGCATGAAGGCCACGCTCAATATAACACAATGGGAGAGTGTGTGTGTGCGTGGAAGACGTGCACTTGACTGCCGAACACACACTCGTACAGATGGAAGCACTCAAGTCGACCCACTCGGAGGTGACAGTTTGTCGAGCCGGACCGAACACGTCATTACACAGTGATCACAGAGTATCTGCAGGATTAAAGTGCAGCTCTTTGACTGTGTCCTGTCCTTTGAAACGCTCGCAGACCGGCAACAACTCCAACGTTTGATGTGGTCAAACTGCTATCCAACCCGATGTGACACAGTCTGCAAACACGGGTATTATACTTGATTTCGCCCATTAAACTAGGAATCCTGTGAACTTTGCATTCCCGTTGATCGCTTTCCAACTTTTTTTTTTTGTTTTGATTTCCTTCCCCCAGGCTGCCATTGGTTCAGATCAGTCAAACTGCTGGGACTCGAAACTTGCCGCTCATAGATAATCCATCACAGTCAACATAAAGTCACCTTTTTTACTTTGCTCCGTTGGAAGCGCATATTGAAAAGCCTGCAATGCACTGCTAGGCAACAATAACTGAACTCTGACAGAAAGAAAAATCAAACATGACGTTCATTGTGATAGATTAGGTATTTGCAGCAACTTATGACTCTATGCAAGTTGACTTACACCAGAATGAACGAACGAGTCAGAGGATGTGGGAGAAACGCATTAAAATCTAAAAAGCATGACCAGGGAAGTGGTTGGCAGCACTGAGACTGATGTGATTTATGTCCCTTCTCCATTGGTTTGGTGCACTAAGTTGTAGCAGCGTTGCCGCCTGAATATTTGCTTTTTTCCCGGCTGGTTCGACTGTGTCGACCTGTGATATCAAACCACAACAGGCTCGTTATGTTTCCATATTCATGCCGTGCCAAAAGACATGTCGATGCATATGTTAAACACTGAAACCCCTCTAGACCCTTCAACCTCAAACACAAAACTAGAGAAACCCAATACCTAGCGCCTCGACTTAATGGAACAGGAGGAAAGATGATCACAAGAAACAGCAGATGAAGTGATAAGATCCCTCCTGTTGCTCTTATTTGTGGGATTTATTAGCATCCTCCTCCACTGAGTTCTCCTCAGTTATTGGACTGTACCTCACTGATCGGGAACCTACAGTAAGAAACAGAAAACACATCTTCAGCCACCAAAGCTTCAGCACAACTTTCTTTATTTACGTGGATCCAAGATTGCCTGTTGGTGGAGGTGTGAGGTGATCTTCTCTGGAATTTCTAGTCTATTTTCCTCAGTATCTCTTTTGTTCTCCACTCTCTTTAACAAACAGTTTGATTTCTGTGAACCAGCCATCATCCAAAACCCATGTAGCCATTCCACATCCTGGATTTTAGGATTAAAAAAACATAAAGGGATTTAAATTGTGAAGAATCTGCAAGACCGGTTGGAATCATGTGGCTCTGGATCCAGCTAACTCTATTCTTACAGGACTGTACAAAACCCTCTATAGACTCCCACAGTCTGAGTTGTACCCCACTTATTTGTCATGGTCCCTTCTCTATTGGTTTGGTGCAGTAAGTTGTAGCAGCGTTGCCACCTGAATATGTGCTTTATCCCGGCGGGTTCAACTGTGCTGACCTGTGATATCAAACCACAACAGGCTCGTTATGTTTCCATATTCATGCCGTGCCAAAAGACATGACGATGCATATGTTAAACGCTGAATAAACCGAGCTGAAAGTGGAGGGTTCTTTAGGCATCTAGGTGTTGTCAGAGTTGCCTTTGAGGTGTCGGTGTGCATCTCACGTTCTACCTAGCTATCAAAAATGTGTATTCAGGTCGTAGTTTAGTAATAAAACCCTTAACGCGCCGGCGAATCTCTTCTCTTGCCAGGCTGCTAACAGTGCTGTCAGCTGAAGTGGCAATCACACTGGCGCTACCTCGGTCTGGTTCGGGAGCAGTTCAGCCATTTTCACTCGGAGCTTAGAGCATCAGAGCAGCGAGCACATTGCAGAGAGTAAATTGCATGCAAATTATACCGCTGCTGCTACACTGACTATATATCAGAGTGTTGTCAGGATCTGCCTCATGCTGAAATACAGATGCTGGAATGCTGTTGAATACAGCACAGTTAATGTTTATGTACAGATACGAGAAGCAAACATAACAAACTTCCAGCGCAGGTTTCATTCCATTCAATATATTCAACAACATTCACATTCGGTACAGTTGTCTTTTGATGCTAAATCTACTGGAGGGAGGAGTAGCTCATTTAAAAGCTGCTGTGGAATGTATGGGTTTCATTTCTCTTCTGATCTTCAGCTAACTGACAGCAGCCTCACTGTTTTCTCTTCTGCCAAAGCTGTAAAGTAGTCTGTTGAATTGGAATTTTCACTGTTATTCTGTCAAGGAGTTTGTTTGTTCGTGAGCTGAGTAAGAAGAGCAATAAAAATACAGTTGCTGTGAACTAATTAGACAAAGAATGGTAGCATCAGTTGCGTCACTTCAGACCTTGAACCTGAGGTGACAAACCTCTGCTCTGTGGTGTGGATGAACAGTTGTCGGCACACAAATGGAACAATAAGTACATTCAAAACAGCAGCAAATGGTTTTATTAGTTTTTGTTCTGGTAACAGTTGCATCTTTGTTGTTCTGAAACTTTTTTTTTTTTTGCATACCACCAATTCACAACAAATGTCAGCTCACAGCATTTCACATAGCAAGGTGAAGACCTTACAAATTATAAATGAAGAAGCCCAACAAATCCAAAGTTTCCTTCAGATTGCCTTTGAGAAAGTACTTGGGGACAATGGGAAGGAACAAAAAAACTCTTCTTATATGTTGAAATAGGTTTTTTAAGGCTTGCTATAATGTAACCTCTACTTTTTTTTTCCTTCCAGGTTTACGAGCAAGATGACCTGTCAGAGCAGATGGCCAGTCTAGAAGGGCTGATGAAGCAGCTCAACGCCATCACCGGCTCTGCCTTCTAAACTCTGAGCCCGGCCCGGCCCAGTCCTGAGCCACGGTCCAGTCTGGAATCCTTCTTCAAGCCTCGATGTCACCTGCTGTCCATTCTCCAACAGGTCAATCTGGGTTTGAAGATGTCCTACACGGAGCCAGATCTATGTCTGTGTTCGGGTTGAGTTTGTTTGGTTTCTACTGGTCTCGGCTAGTATCCACTGGGACCGGGATTGGATAGAAGGGAATTAAACAGAGGATAAACACTACAGCAGCACAGCATCAACTCCAAGAACAGGACTCGTGTTGAAGGACTTCTTTAGGAGTTCAAACTGAAACCCCTCTAGACTCTTCAACCTCAAACACAAAACTAGAGAAACCCAATACCTAGCGCCTCGACTTAATGGAACAGGAGGAAAGGATTATCACAAAAAAAGCAGACAAAGTTATAAGATCCCTCCTGTTTCTCTTATTTGTGGTATTTATTAGCATCCTCCTCCGCTGAGTTCTGCTCAACTCAGTTACTGTGACTGTACCTCACTTATTTTTCATGGTCGCTGTTGGAAGTATCCGTTTTGTCCTTTGATTTCGGTTTGGGTATTCCAACTTTGTGCGTTTACAGGATGTGTATATGGTTTGAAAATGCTTCGGGAACCTACAGTAAGAAACAGAAAACACATCTTCAGCCACCAAAGTTTCACCAAAACGTTCTTTTTTTTTTTTTTTTACATGGATCCAAGGTTGCCTGTTGGTGGAGATGCGAGGTGATCTCTGGAATTTCTAGTCTATTTTCCTCAGTGTCTTTTGTTTTCTCCACTCTTTAACATAAGAGTCTGATTTCTCTTAACCAGCTATCACCCATAACCTATGTAGCCCTTCCACCTCCTGGATCTTAGGATTAAAAAAAACATAAAGGGATTTAAATTGTGAAGAATCTGCAAGACCAGTTGGAATCATGTGGATCTGGATCCAGCTAACTCTATTCTTACGGGACTGTATAAAAACCTCCATAGACTCCCACAGTCTGTTGCTGCTCTTGACCAAGCCTTTACTCTCCCTAGCCCACAAAAACTCCAATCTTTACCCATGAGGACTTGTGTCGTTGCCAAATTCTCATCTTGGAAAGCTTATTGTAACTTTCTTTGTTTTTGCTCGCTGTTCAAGTCTGTCTCAATCCCAAACGTGGACTGGAAGGCAGTGAAGAAGATTATCTTCAAGGAACAAATGTGTCTGGGATGCTGGAGTTGCATTGGTGGGAACAGTCCCTTCTTGGAACAAAGGAAATGTTGGTCAAATGGTCATATCAGAAACGTGTTCAGATCAACTCTCAATATGTTATTTTTGCAATTTGTCCAGTTGACACTTACTGAATCAAAGTTACGGTAAAAATCCATCAAATAACAATTTGTTGTCTTCGGGAAGAGATGTGCCATGATCGCAAGATGGCAGTTTGTTCATTGAGGTAACAAAGTATGTACATCAATCAGCCACAACTTTAAAACCACCTACATTTTGGATCTTTTGGATCCTGGAGGTTTGCCGATTGGGACCTCCATGAATCTGACTGTTTCCAGCATATCCCGTCGATCCTTGATCAGATTTAAATGTGGGGATTTTGGAGGCCAGATTAACACCTTTGGCTTTTTATTCAGCAGTTATTGAAGTCTTGCTGGAGAAGGTCACTGGCGTTGGACAGTGATGTCGCCATGGGTGGGAAGAATGTTTAGGTGCATCGTACATGTCGAAATAACATCCTCATGAAAGACCCAGAGTTTCCCAGCAAAACATTGCATCACGACTAGATGATTAGTGGTTTCACTTCACCTGTCAGTGGTTTTTCCAAGTTGTGGCTGATCTTCACAACTTCAAACCAAGAGAGGGCGCTGTGTTGCTCCTGTCAAACGTGGACAAAATGGAAATTTGGCGTTACCTGAATGGTAAATTGAGGATGAGGTGTTACAGCAACAGGACTAAGGTATATTATTACTGAGAGTAGAGATGTTGAGGTGGCCAGTGATGATGGAAATGGGATTGATCTCCACCATTGTTTATTTTTTTCAGTACATGTTTGGCTGAAGGTGAGCGTGTTGTTTTTGGGCCTGCTTTTGATGAATCTGTATTTATTTTTCATGAGACAAACACACGTGTACCTCTGTCGACCTTGACCGCCCATGTCGGGAAATTGCAAAACCGCCAGCTTCACTTTGAGTTTACTTCAGGGGGTTTTGGTTTTTTTTATACAAAAAACATGAGAAAAATTAACAAAAAAGATACACGCAAATAATGCATATTCCACAAAGTATATTTTTACATTCGGTGTCCTGTCAGAGCTGTGTTTTTTCCAGATCAGGTTTTTTTAAAACACATTTCCGCAGAGAGCCGCTTTAACCACGACAAGATACGAAAACCTACAGCCTTTGAACGCATCAAACACAACTGCATTTAGTTGAAAATTCTGTCATTAGCTGGTATAAACAGACACTTTTGTGCCATTTTCAGTTTTACTATAAGCAGCCTTTAAAAAAATGGACTGAGGGAAGGATTTTTGAGGGAACCTGCAGCACCTTTGGGTTTCAGGGTGACCTCTGCAACACGAGGTCGGTCAGGATCCGCCTTTCTGTTCTTTCAAACAACTAGATTTGCATTGACAGCAGGGCAAGGAATGTGATTTTGAGAATTAGAATGAGATTAGATCGGTTGGGATGTTTTTGTTACTCTTTGTAAAAATAGATTTGTGAAATGTGGCGGTGGGGGAGTGAAAAAGGTGTACACTGTAAAAAAAAAAGAAAAGAAGAAAAGATCCTAGAAGGTTGATTGAGTTTTACAGACAAGTGAAGTGATAACCGGGCAAAGATCTCACTTGTCTTTTTATACTGCTGCAGCAATTCATTTTGCATAATGTCAACTGTCTATTTTATGACATAATTGGAAATAAGTGCGATTCCACCTCTCGATTTAAGGAAAAGAATAGAAAAAATGGAGGCAGAGTGCATGAAGAAATGACTTGTAAAGGTGGATATTTTTTGCGTTAGTGCAGAAAGGCAAGGACTTAAAATGACAAATGATTCATTTGTCAGCTCGGAAAGAAAAAAAAAACAGGCCATCAGTATGCTCCATATTTGACTGTGTCAGCCCAGTCACCATATTGTAATTTGCAGACCTTTATCTTTCTGTGATGAAAGGGGAAAAAGCCTGAGGGAGACAGAGGGAGCAGAAGCAGCGAAGGTGGATTGATATGCAGGGTTTGGTTTGTATGTGCAGAGCTGGGGCACAGAGGAATGAGGCCGTGAATTCATTATAACGCCCTTCTCAAATATTATGATTCAAGCTCACGCTCGCTGGGCCGTTACAGCGGCGGGGAAAAGTCCCGGGGACGGAGGGATGGAAAGGTAACGTCTCAGCAGTGTGAATGTCGGGATGAAAGGTTGAATCGGTGAAGGCAGGCGGGCGGTTCGGGGGATCAAACTCATCAACGAGCTCCGAGAGATACATCCATCCAGTCCGAGGCTTTCAAATTCGCTCAGAGTCACTTTTCCTCTCCTCCTTCAGAGAGCTGAACCATCCACAGACTGAAATTTGATTTAGAGAGAGAAAATCTGATTTTGAAAAGGTAAAAACTAAATTAAATGGCCTGGCGACACAAGGGATTTGTTCTTGTCAGTATCAAAGGGGGAACGACAGAAGATACAAGAAAGGAGTCGAGTTAAATGGTCGTACTGGTGGTTTTTTAGCCCATTAAATAGTAATGATCCATCAGCTCTTACATCAATCGCTTCCTCTCTGGAATTTGTGAAAATCAACTTGCAGACACTTGAAACTCTCAGCAATTCAAATAGGTGCGATGTTACGCTCACTAGAGCAAATCATAGCTTTGTTGGTCAGATTAAGATTGAGGACGTCGTCACAACCAGAAAATAGCGGCGAAACATCACCACAAAATTGTTGCCGAGTGTGAATGAGAAAGGAAGTCAGTTTTTAGAAATAACTCTTAAAGCATTAATTCTTAAACCAACATAACACCCAGAAGAATAAAAAAGCTAATCTGCCAGCAGAACTACTGTACTGAAACCCGCTTTACTTTATTTTAGTCAACGTTACATAATATGTCCTTCTCACAACTATTTCATAACCGGATTCTCTGACGGCCTGCTGGACCATGGCATCCATGTTCCCTTCTGTTGGGTTTGCAGCAGTAGAGCTTTTCAGTGCTTTCGAAGCTCATGAACACCAGCAAATTGGTTTTCTTTTTTGAAAAATGTGTGGGTTTGTAACAGCTTTTCCACACAGCTATATCATAACTCCCCTTTTGTCTGTTTCCATCCTCTTTTTTTTCAATTCGTACAAAAAACCGAGTAGAATAAATCCTGGTGTAAATGTGATTTAAACTTCTGCTGAAGCTTCTGCTTCGCAAAGGAGACAAAAAGTCCTGTCAGCGAGGCCACTAGTGATTGGGATAACTATTTCAGGACCATACAAGAGACTTAAGTGTTTTTTTATGCCTACACCTGACAAAACAATGGTGGAACATAGAATGTACTCCACCTGAAGGAACCAAACACCTCGATAGTGGTTCGCATCGAAATTACATTACCGTGCAAAAGTTTGGGGTCACTTGGAAATGTCCTTATTTTTGACAGAAAAGCAGTTTTTTTCAATGAAGGTAAAATTAAATGAATGATAAATCCAGTCTAGACATTGATAATGTGGTAAATGACTATTGTAGCTGGAAACAGCTGATTTTTAATGGAATATCTCCATAGAGGTACAGAGGAACATTTCCAGCAACCATCACTCCTGTGTTCTAATGCTACATTGTGTTAGCTAATGGTGTTGAAAGGCTCATTGATGATTAGAAAACCCTTGTGCAGTTATGTTGAATAAAAGTGTGAGTTTTCATGGAAAACATGAAACTGTCTGGGTGACCCCAAACTTTTGAACAGTAGTGTATATTCTGACTAAAATCTGATTGAGAAAAGGTGATTTAGACTCAACTTTTAACTGTGGGTCGTCTCTAAAAGACAAACTAATCGAAGCAAAAAAATGTTGGAGTATCTTGAAGATGACGAGCAGGACTGAAAAGTTTAAAACACTAGCTCATGTTTATACTGGCTTCTGGTGTTTACATGGAACATCTGAGCATTTTAAAGACGTACATCTCAGAGGCTGATTGATTCTGTTAGTGGATGATGTTTCCCTGCAACTGTCAAAACTTCCCTTGATTCTGATGACTTGAGTTCAGATGCTAGACATTAAAATGCAACATCTTCCCCTCCATATATCTCGCTAACATTCTTCAGTTGCCAAAACGTGTCAAATGTTTTATTTAGCACATTTACTTGTCCTCACACATTTTTTATTTGTTGCCTTCGAGATAAATAAGACATCCTACGTGCCTTTACTTTCCACCGCAGCTTTCTTTCTCCATATTTAGCCTCTTTATTTGAAGCCTTTGTAAAATGTAAGAATGAGCTCTGTGTTATGTTAATTTGTTCCTCCTGTAGATGAGACGAGCTGCTCTACTGAGGGCTTTTCCCAAAAGCGTCGTGTCGCTTTTGAAAGCCAGAGCCTCAAAAGAAGAAGTTTCACTGCAGCAGCACAGACGTGGCTTTTCGACAGCTGTCTGGAAACACAGTTGACACATCAGACGTAGTAGATCTACCGATGGCAGTGATACTAGATTGTCCTGCGGTTAAAATAACACCCCTTGGATCCACAAAACGGCCAACATGAACATCCAAATGTCCCGGAGCAGGAAGCTAAATCCCCAACTGGCTCAATCAGTGACACATATTGGAAGAAAGTCGTCATTTACTTTTTGATTCAGGCCAAAATACGTTTCTATTTGAACAATGAAGATTGTTTCACCTGATTTTTTAAATAAAATTACATGCAACTTAAGAAAACACAGAAAAAATATAGAAATGAGTTGATGTGTATTGGAAGTTTAGGACGTAATGTCAGAAATTTTGCTTGTTCAAGAAGTTTTCTTCTCAATAACACTGCAACACTTGAGAAACAATACATTTAAGGGGTTGTCTATTAGTCATTAACAAAACCATGACATGCAGGAGGTTTAATATAATGTTTTATTCGGACAGTTGCAGGGAAGTAACATCCACGTAGATCGCCTGTTCAAAAATTTTTACAGTAAAAACCTCTATTAAATTATCACATGCTGTGACACGATGATAAAGGCCACAACCCGCCAATGAAGAATTGCAGTATTTCTCAAAGGGTGTTGATGGGGACATACCTATGTAACATTTGTTCTACTCTACTCAATTCAGGGCCCAAAAAAATCCAAAATGAAGACTTTCAAAAAGGCTGCTTTTAACCGCTAATCAATACAGTTCAGTTCCTGCTTTTCACCACTAGATGTCACACTTTTACATATTAGTCCAATCATTGAAGGTGAGAACTTGCATTAGTTGTCCTACAAAAAAAAAAAAAAGATTTTCTAGTCATTCCTCAATGAAAATCTACTTCTTGAGATTTGGTTATCAGATCAACTAACAGAAATATCACTCACCCATTTTTCGGACACGTCACTAATCAAGCAGAAATGCAAAACATTTGCTGTCTGTTCCAGAAAACTGATTGTCTTAAGGTTTTGGGTTGTTTTTTAAAGCCCAAATGACCATGGATACAGTAATCCTGTTGTCAATTGCAGTCTCACTCGATTGTGTCGCAGTTAATTGTTAAAAAAAAAAAAAAAAATCAAACTGTATTGAGACAAAACATCTGCAGGTAGTTATGTTTTGTCATGGTAGCGCCCTCTAGTGGCCATAAACAAGTGGAAACAGGTATAAAGACATAAAGTAGGCATGAGGAGGAGGTTGGGGTTGATGGATGAGTTGACAAAACATTACTTTGCCGTTCTGAATTGGATCTGGTATTATTTTCATCCACGATCTGATCACAACCTGAACCATGGCGACAAAATACCAACCTGTCTGCACAAAATTACATCCCTACTTGTTTCCAAACAATCGTGTATTAGATGGGGCTGGACTTGTCACCATGGTAATCCAAAAAATGGACTTCAAACATGTAGTTAAAGACTCTTATTCTAACCCAAACTTTGACATTTTGTCCGAACCCTAACCAAATGTTTTTGAAGCCTAACCTTTACCAAGCTTTTGACAAGTGAAAGCACCTAATAAATCGAAACATTCTCATAAACAGAGCCAGAAATACAAAAAAATAGATCAGAAAATGATACTTAATTCTCATAGCGATGGTCAGGTTACTGGTCTGCGCTTTCAACTTCTAATTCTGCATCCAAATTGGGACTTTTTACTCTTTAAAACTGGCTGCCTTTCCAAAACAATTGCATTACCTTCAAAATGTAATTGAGAATACAGTCCAGGTGTATGAGAACCTCATTTTGTGGAGACTGGGTCATCATTCAGGTTAGAAGAGATGCTGTCAGAAGAATGAATTCAGACTGATGGATGAGGTCACTCAAGTGCAGAGCAAGTTGATTTTTACAGAAATAACCTGAAATCCAGAGACGGTCAAAGAGAATTAATCTCCAAACAAATGGAAAATGTAAATTCTCAAAAAATGGGCTGAAATATCAAAAATAAATAAATAAATACTGACATTCTTCTTTAACTGGTGCCAGAACAGAAGCGTCCTTCCACCCTCTTCCATTCCATTACCAAGCTTCCACTTCCTTTTCATCAACTTTTAAAGTTTATACAGGAAACAAAAGGGAAATGGAAGGTTTTGAGTAAAAAGGGAACTTTTTGTTTTGCGTTGACCAGCACAGATGTGTATTTTTTCTTTTATTTTGGTTGAACGTTACACTAAAAGCTTCCCTTCAGCCGTCTGACCCACCTTCTAGCAGATAAAAGTGGGTTTTTATTTAGTTTCCTGTTGGCTCTACATGTGTATTTTACTGTGGAGGGAAGCGTTGCTGCAGCAGAACTACATTAAAGAAAGCTGCTTTTTTACAGTGTACAGTTCCACTAGAGTAGTAGTAACTTTTTATAATCAAATTTAATATATTATTATTATTATGACTTCATTTCGAGTGCTCTTTAAAACTATTATTTATATCTGTGATATTTCTGCAAATGTACATTTAGTTTAGCAAAGAACAAAATGAAAAAGAGGACTGAAGCGCTGTTTTGTTTTGTTTGTTTTTAGTTCATTGCCTTAAAAGGTTTCAGTATTTTTTTAAGATAATATTGTAGATTATTTTACAAACCGTTGAATGGAAACCGGTTTCGCTACGAGGGGACACAGTCACCACCATTTTCTGTTTTTTATTTTCAGTGTAAATCTGTAGATCGGGACTCTGATCACATCTATGCAGTTCTTCTTTATAAATAAACCCTGTTTGAAACGACAGACGTGTCCGTTCGGTTCTGAGATGCTCTGAAGTCGGGAGTTTTGACACTAGAGAGGCGAGGAATCGGAGGTCGAGTGTGGAAATAATGTGAAAATTCAGATTTTGAGCATTTCTGCAGAGACTTTCTTGTATTTGTCGAAGGTGATGCGACTGAAAGCAACTTTTTTTGATGCGTTTAGGGGCAAAAAACACTTTTTAGTCTTGAAAACTTACATCTTCCTGTACATTTCTGTTATTTGTCTTGTGACAATAACGCTGAAATTTTGTCAATATAATGTTAAAATTGCTTATGTATAGATTTGGACATTTTAAAGCTGCAAAAACAAACTTGTCAAACATTAAATTCAATAAAGAAGACTAAATAATCATATAAATGCAGAAAACAAACACTCACCATCTACTTTATTACACAAATCTGTCATTTAAAGCAACTGAATATAACAGTTTTTCCATAAATTCTACTTTTATGAAGCTTCTCCATTGGTGTTACTGAGTTGTGGTGGTTTACTGGACTGTGTTACGTTTAAAACGTTCCCTAATATACGTTAGTTGGGTGGACAGAATGTTAGGAACACTTTTAAATCCAATACAGACCAAAGCAACATCACCACCATCCACTAACAGCTCAATAATAAGAAGTAGAATCATCGTCTGAACCACTAGAAGCTGCGAAAAGTAGAATTTATGGCAAAGCTAGTGTTTAAGATTACCTTAGATTGAGGAGTTTATATGATGAAATTATAAAATACGAAAAAATGGCTTTTCTTTTTTAAATTCAGGTCATTATTATACAATATTACAGGATTTATTGCACCTAATTGTGTTTAATTCCAGCAGTTTTGGTCTCAAAATGTTATCTGATGCTTTAGTATCAATTAGTTTTCCTGAATTCTGTTGTCATGACTTCAAACATATAATTTCTGATAAATCATCATGTATACATATCTGGGATTCTCTAATATCAATCAGAAATATTGGTCTCTAACTGTCCTGTAGCCTGCAGATGTTGTGTTTTTGTTTGTTTTTTCATAAGATGCTAAATGAATGTGTCCCTAAACGCAGCATCAGTGTTAAACTGCTTTCAGCTGCATTACCACGAGGCGTCAGCATCATTTTCTTCACAAAGTTTGTGTTAAACTGCTGCCTGGGAGGCAGGACATCAGTGTAAAAGACGCTCCGCAGGAACGTAAAGTAAACGCTCTTTGTAGGTAATGAAGCAAAATGTGCACAAACGCACCAGGAAAGTCCTGTAAAAGCAGCCCGTCCTCGTGAACCAGCGGTGACTGAAACTCAGAAACGCCGATAAGATAGAAACTGGGGGAGGCTCAACTCCTGCATTTCAAAGGGAAACTCATTAACTTCTTTCTTTAGGCGCTTCGCTCCTGTGTGGGAACCACTGAGGATCAAAAAAGGGACAAATTACACGGTTTAGAAAAAATACAAAAAAAGGAGGGTCAGAAAATAGAAAAAACACCAGAAAGAAGGTGGTCAGGGATGAATTTGGAAGAGGCCTGATGTGGTCAGTCTGAGCTTAGAGAAGGGAAATAAAGAGACTGATTTGGGGTGAAAGGGGCTAAATTAAAGCGACCTTATCTCCTCTCACACAGACAATTACTTCATTTCCAGAACATCATCGTTGGACAGATGAGCTGACAGATTCCCAGTAAATACTGTTTGACTTCATCCTTTAAAAAAAAAAAAAAGAAGCCTAGATACATTATAACCAAATTAGCTTAGCGACTGCAATATTTAAGAGTGTACATTTTGTTCATTTGGGGAAGGATGGTGATGATGAGGATGAGGAAGATGAGGACGTATCTCAGATGAAGCAAAGCGAAGTTTCTATCCACAATGTTGTATACAATTGCTGGTTTTGTAATGCACTGTAGAACAGTCCCATGTTCCTTTTTTATAGAAATGTTATTTCAATGGTGCATTCTTTTTGTTTGATAAATAAAGTTTTGATACAAAAGCAAACTGATTTTTGTTCGCATAATTACGAGTCTCTGTTTTATGGGAGTCTAAAAAGCAGCAAGGATACAAGGAGGAAGCAGAATAAGGACAAGAATGATTAACTAATGAATCCTAAATATCCTTCATGTGTCCAGAGAAATGCCCTTAATTCCTCTGCACAAAGACGGAACTGGTCCAGCATTAAAATGAGATAAAGATTAAAACTCCAGATGCTCCAGTGGATATTATTAATACTATTATTTATATACAAAGGAGGTCCTCGGTTTACGACGTCCTCAACCTACGGCGTTACGTCGGAACTGGTTACGTGGAACTAGAGCGGATGAATACGTCGTCATGCGGCGCTATCAGACGGTTTTGTTTCCATTCTCTGGTTGTACAACACCTTGGATTGTGCTACATTCACTAACTTTCTGTCCTTCATTATGACTCCAAAGTGAAAGTCAGACTCCTCTGATGCTTTGAAGAAAAGGAAAGCCGTCTCTGTGGAAGTGAAATTAGACAGAATAAAACACTGAAGTTGTAAAAACGGTGCATCATATTCAGTTATCTTCTGTTAAAATGATTCATACATGCATGAAAGTCGTTGGTATTCATGACTTTACTGAAGAACTGATCGACATCGTGATGCACGGAACGGATTTGTTTATATTTCTGCCAGAGTTTGGAGTTACGTTGATCCGTAGGAACGGAACTCCAACATAAGTCGAGGACCCCCTGTATGTGTACAGGGTTATTCAAAAAGAATGAACAATTTAATTTTGTAATATTTTAATAGGGAAAAGCAATAGAAAACTCTTACAAGTGTTCAATGTGGCCTCCACCTGCAGCATGGGAAACATCAATGTGATAACGGAGTTCCTCTCAGACCCGTATCAGCATCTCACCATCCACTGACTTGATCGCTGATGTTACTCAATGTCATTCAATGACCTTAAGCATCAAATAAAAGCTGATTGTGAGTAGAATACTTGTGACTTGGCTGGAGTTTTCTACTGCTTTTCCTTCCTTATTAAAATATTGCTTAATGAAATCGGTTCATTCTCTTTGAATAGCCCTGTATATAGGTTCTTTTTTATTAACTGCCATCACACTGTACAGGAAACAGCCTTATAATGTGTACGTACAGATGTTTATTTCTATATAGATGTTCCATATATTCTGAGAATGTTCCGTATGTTTATATAGATGTTTTTTAATGTTATATTAAGATTTTAGATTTACAAGTAGTTTTTTTGCACGTTGTATATATGCAACTTATTTTTGAACCTGTATATTTTCATTGCCTAGTTCTAAGTCTTCAGTACATCTATCTATGAATAAGATCCAACAACATAACATGAACCTTGGACAAAGATGTAAAGACGATAAAACGACGACTGTCTCACTTCTTATAAACAGAAGTTCTCAGTATTGGTCAAATATAAAATCCTTTATTATTATATGGATTATGTGAACTGGGAGAGTCCATTAGAGTGTGATGTGAATTCTGCCACTGGAAAAAAAAAATCCCATATAAGACCTGACAAAACACAAATACAAACATCTATAGTCATGGATAAAAGTTTCCATCCACCTGTAAAGATCATAAATCTCATGACAGTCTTGAGTTTCCATTGACTCCTATAACTCAGAATTTTTTATGATGGAATCCTTGACACACATGAATCTTTGTCACAAAAACACAATCATGAATTTTGGTCCTTGCACAGATTTATTAAAGGTCTCCTGGAAATATGACAAAATCTGCTGGATCATAAATATACATACGGCTGCTTGACTTCAGTTTTGGTGATGTAGAAAGTTGTGTTGGTCAAATGTTCTTAATTTCATGGCCTCGTAACTTCTCCTGAGTGACTACGATCGACTACAGCTGATGACTCCTCTAAACAGAACCCATTAGATCCACTCATTAGACTTAAACTCTACAGTGGGAAAGTCTGAGGAGCTCAGCAAAGATCTGAACAAGTCAGAAAGTCACTTGGAGCCATTTCAAAGGCCTTCTGGAGAAAAGTTCTGTGGTCAGATGGAACAAAAACTAAGCAGAAATATGTTTGGAGGAGAGAAGGTGAGGCCTTTAACCCCAAGAACACCAAACCTACAGTCAAGCATGGAGGTGGCAGCATCATGCTCTGTGGAACTGGAGCTTTACACTCATGGGGATAAACTAAACTAATATAAGCAGCGTATTTTCAGTGTGTAATACTGTGAGGTGATTAAATCAGAGTTTAAACTTTATTTTTGTACTATTTTGTGTCAGAATTCACATCATCTGACAGCTTAATAACTTTTCAAAGTAAAACCCATTTCCTTTGCACTCTGTCAGTTTATCCATATATTAATAAACCATTTTCATATTTAAAATCAGGGTCTATATTGAGAACATCCATTAAAAAGAAGGGGGACAATCATTATTTTTGCATCTTGCCTGAATACTGATCCTGATTTTAGATTTTCCTCACTTTTAATCGACCACGTTTGTTGTTTTTGAACTCAGTGTTTTAGACAGTTCGGGTTCGTAGAACATACCGAGTTTGGTTAAAAAAATTTTAAAAAGCCTCATCAGTGCAGTACGACCTCAGGGGAAACCGAATCAGAAGCAAGTTCAGCTGGTAACCGAGTTCAAAAGAGAGTTATCAAAGCCCCCGGAGGCACCCAGACAGCTGTAGGAAGCAAAATTAACATCGCTGTAGCATAAGTCAGAGCGCATTAAGACTTTCAATAAATTCTGCAGCTTATTAAAGGTTGTGTAGCTGTCAGCAGTAAACCTCCAGAGGGACAATATGACCAGCAGTAATTAACTATTAGAGGTTTTAAACATGGTCTTCAGCAATAAACCTCAGGGGAATGTTTTCAACACAACAAAGGACTATTTTATCTTTATTCTGTTAAAAAATTAGTTTTTAACACTTTTTTGAAAGCCGTGAAAAAGTATGTCGTCCAAAATATGACAAAAACCTCATAGTTTAGGATGTCGTCCAAAATTTCTTGGTCGTGGTCTTTCTGGTCCTGCTCCAGAACGCCTTCATCAACTACGTTTTCCTTTGAAGAGGCCCTCAGATGCTTCAATTTCTGACAACTAATATTTTCAGCTGAACTAAAGACAGACTTTGTGATTTTTCTGCTCACATGTTGTGTTATTGTAAACTTCCTCTTTCTAATAAATATCCTCCTAACCCCCTGGAAACCAGCGTTTGTCCTGTTTTTGTGTTGCTCCTCAGTGACCCTAGACAGCCAGGTCCTAATGTTTTTTGAGCAACACACCATACTATGACGTTTTTACAATGATGGTTCTATTATGAAACCAGTTTGACATGTTCAGGTGTTCTTTGTGTGAAAACTCAGAGATTTCAGGTATCAGAAGGTGGTTTTCAACTTTCTTTGTTAACTTTCTGCTTCAACTTTAAACTAAATTTCCTTCACTAAGCCAGCCCTCTGGACTTCCAGGAAGCTGTGTTCCTATTGGCTGTCCAGGTGGCTGCTTGGTGTTATCAGGAACACCTGAGCAGCTCAGTGTCTTCCTGCTTTATTTAGCTGCAGACAAACATTTCCTCTGCTTCTCTTCACCAACTGAACTGGGTTTGGCTCCATTGCTTTAGTTTGTTCTTTAGGCGTTGGCTTGCAGCTTCCAGCAGTAAAATCGTCTTTAATGTGTTTCTTGGTGTGTTTTAGGGCTTTGTACTGGATAGTTGTCTTGGTAAATGTGGTTCTTTAGCCACAGTTAGCACATGGTGCTAATGTGTGCAGTGATTAGTGGATTTGTTGCAGCTGAGTTGTGTCTTTATCTTGGCTGTAGTGAGTCTTCAGAGGTTTTTGGTCAGACACATTCTGTATTCTTGTTTGTGAACCAACGTTGGTTGTCCAGAAGGTAAGAGTTCCTGTCCTGATTCTCTGTTCTCAGAGCTTCTCTGGTAGGCTGCAGGACACTTTAGTGTTTGGGTTGTGCTAGTTTGGTTTTTGTATGGTTTCATTTGGACGACTATCTTGAGGCTCCTCCATGTGGTTTAGTGAGGTTTTCTGGAACAGTTCTACAAAGCAACCTGCAGCAGAAGAGACTTTGAGAGTTTTTAGGAGGTTCTGGAGACCAGACTTTAGAGCAGCAGAAACATTTGTCAGCAGTTTGAGCAGGAGAAGGTGAGCTTCAGAGTAGAAATGAGACAGAAACCTTCTTGACCCGTGTGGTGAGGTCCTGTACCAAGAGTTTGAGCAGGTTGTGAAGAGTCTGTAGTTCTTTGGTCTGAAAGCACAAGAAGAGTCGACTCATTAAAGGAGAAAACAGGAGATATTGTTGGTTCTTCTGTTGCTCTGCAGTTTCCTTAGACTGAATATCAAGTTTATATTTTAAATGATTTCCCATGTGAGTTTTGTCATCTGTGTGAAAGGTGCTAAACAAATAAAGTTGAATTGATAAACTGAATAACTGACTAACTCATGATTGTGACAACAGAAGTATTTTCATTGTGATTTAAGGGTTTATTTCATTTTTAAGGTTGGGGTTAAAATCTTGACAGAAAAAAAGATTAAAGAAATAAACTACATTTAAAAAAGCAATTATATCAAAAGAAGAAAAACATTTAATACAGTAAAACTTTTAAAAAGAAAATTAAACATTAAATACAATTAAATTATATTAAACAGACAAAATATTTAATTAGATAAACAGAAGATACAAAACATGTAATTATGAAATAAACAAAAATTTTTAAACAAAAATATAAAACATTAAAGATGAAATATTTTAGATAATTAAACATTTACAAAATACAGAACATTTAATTAGATAATTAAACCTTTAAACAGACAAAACATTTAACTAAAAAATTAATGTTTAATTAGAAAATTAAATCTTAAAGACAATAAAACTTTAAATAGGAATTAAACAGAAAATACAATGAAGCATTTAAAAAGAAAATTAAACATTAAAAGGTGGTAAAACATTTAAAAAGAAAAACCTTAACAGAGATTTAATCAAAAAATTAAACATTGAGAAAGAAAAGGAAATTTTTCAAACAAGCTGATAAAACATTTGAAAAAACAGCAATTAAACATTAAAAAGACAAAACATTTCAAAATCAAACATCAGAAAAGAGTAAAAGGTGAGAAAAGAGCAAAACTAAACATTTAAGAACAATCAAACTAAAGACAAAACATTTGAAAAGACACCAGTTAAACTTTAGAAGATCAAATTAAACAGAAGAAACAATAAAACGATCAAAAAGAGCAAAAACAGATCAAATTCTTAAAGCGTTTTCTAGTCTGAAATGAAAACATCAAGTTGTTTCTTCAAACATTTCCTCTTTCTATGTTCTTGGTTTGATTGTGGACACATTTACTAAGAACTCATTTCAGAAAACTGATTTCCAGATAAAGTCTACTAGTAGTTGAAGGCATTGATCAAACTAATGTTACCTTCTGATCTCCACAAACTTTACTGTTCAGTGAAGAGAATCAAACTTTGTTGAGGATTTTTAAAAAACCCACAGGTGAAGGTCTGAGAAGAACTCAGATGGATGATCTAAATGTGAAATCAAGACTCATGGTCACAAGTTTTAAGGCTTCTGTTAACCAGAAAGTTCAAACTAACAGAGAAGTACTGAGAAACTTTTGAAACTTCAGTCCTCAGACTGTCTAAAGGTTCAAACTAATAGAGAACTGCTCAAGAACTTTTAGGATTTCAGTCCTCGGACTGTCTAAAGGTTCAAACTAACAGAGAACTACTCAGGAACTTAGAAGATATCAGCTCTCAGACTGTCTGAAAGTTCAATCTAACAGAGAACTACTGTGGGACTTAGAAAATTTCAGCCCTCAGACTGTGTGAAAGCTCAGGTCCTGAGGACTCGGGAGGTCTGGAGGCTTTGGAAAGTCTTGGAACTGAGGGTTCCACCCTCCAGCACAAAGGCTGAAGTCCAACCTCCTGAGAAAAACGGTCGAGTCAAGACTCGAGTCAAAAAAAAAACTCGAGAATGACAAAAAATAGATGATAAATGCACAAAAAAATAGAAGCTTTAGTATCTGAGTGTGTAGCTCAGGGGGATAAGAAGAGAACTACGGAGTGGAAGGTCGCAGGTTCGAGACCCGCCACTGGCCTTTTTCTTTCTTTGTCTTTGTCAGGATATTGAGAAAATTTAAGAAGTGTCTGGTCTTGAACCAGCGACCTGCAGCTCAATAGGCAAATCCTTAACTCACTGAGCTACAGATCAGATACAAAGAAATAAATTCGTCGTCCCTTTGGCATCGTAGTTCCTGAAGTCACCACATGGGTGGAGCCAAGGCGGAGTCTGGGTGGGGTCAGGGCGGAGAGTAGGCGGGGAGGTGGGTGGCGGCTTCCCCCCTCTACTCCCCCACCTTCCCCCACCACCCACCACACCTTCCCCCGCCCGACGAGTTCTTCGAGTCTCCACGAGTTCTTCGAGTCTCCACGAGTTCTTCGAGTCTCCACGAGTTCTTCGAGTCTCCACAGGTTTTCCCCAGTTTCTGGAGTTTCCACCAGGTCGGAGGCAGAACAAGTTGTCATGAAGAGGTGTTGAAGTCGGCCAGGATGGACTGACTTTTTACAGCGACTAGAAGGAAGACGACTAGAAGAGCAGGTCTTTAACCAACATCCATAAAATCCATGGAGTCGCTCCAGAGAAATGAATGGAGGTCAGCTTTTATCAACCTCCATCCAGACGTTCAACTTCATATCTTTACTTGTTGACAAACTTTATTCTGCAGTATTTAAAACTCTTCCTTCTATTTGACCTCATGTTTATTAGTTTTAGTGGAGAAACTTATTTTAGTTGTTGATTAGTCTCTTAAAAACCAAATAATAAATTGAATTAGTCAAGAGCTTTAAATTTTTTACTTTGTCATATTTTAAATATGACAAAAAAATATAAAAATAAAGCATCTTGAGACAATTTGACCTGTAATTGGCATTATATCAATAAAATTGAATTAAAATTGTATGTATCTTGTAATGTTGGAGTAATTCAGCCATACATGTTGGAAAACACATTTTCTTTGTCCATTAATCTGTTGATTGTTTTCTCCAGTAATTCATTTCTTGTTTTGGTTTATAAAATGTCAAACCCAAATATATTCAGTTTACTGTCATAAAAACCAAAAAGATTTACATTCATGATGCAGGAATCAGGCAGTTTTTCATTTTTTTATCTTAGTTTAGTCAGAAAGATAGTTGATAATGTGTGAATTGTTGCAGCTTGTGAGCCGTAGAAGGTTTTAATCTTTGGGGCCGAGTGTCAAAAAACATTTAGAAACCAACATCAACAAAGCACTCAACAAAGATTTGAACATCATTTGCATCACAATGTCTAATGAAAGGACATTTGTGTGATAAATGTGTGATATTCATCCTCTGGAGCTTTCTCTTCACATCATCTTCCACCTGGACTGCTTTGGTCAGGAGCATGTGCAACAAACATTTGAAAAACTGCACTTTAACATCAATGAATGACACTGAAGTTTAATCTCTACATAAATGAGACTGAGTCTGGATGTGCTGCTCTGTCATTAACTCCTTAGTTTAGGGAAAGTTCAAACAAAAGAGGACAGTTCAGATCAGACTTGAGAATGAGCTTATTCTGAACAAACATCTCAGACTTTTTGAGCTTCAGCACCTCTAGCAAGATATTTTAACAACAAGCAACTCAAGAGATCCAGAAGTTGGAGAGAGTTAGCTTTCGCTGAGCCAAAGAACATGTGGGATGCTAACCTAGTGTAGCGGGATGGTTTCTCCCTCCTGGCCGCTGCGAGGCGCTGTTCCAATTCAATCGCCGCTGTGACAGCGGGGCGGCATCCGGCGCCGCTCTCAGCTCTCCTCGTGGAGGTGACTGCATCCGGGCGTGCTGGATCTGGTGTGGTCGATCGGAGCGCACGTAACACCGCTAGTACAGGTAATGGGCTTTTCCATTTAACTTTCTGTAATGTGCGGCGCACGTCGTGACGGCTTTTTTCCCCGCTCTGTTGCGTAGCGACGGCTGTGACGCTGGGAGGCGGGTCGCTCCGCTCAGCGTGGGTGCGTCCGTGTCGGCGGGGTAAGCTAACGTTGTCCGCCTTGTGTTATCAGGTGTGTTAACTGGTCCCTGATCTTGTGTGGTTGCTGCAGCATAACTGCCGCGGTTGTTGGTGGGTCTCCTCCGCCTGTTGCTGTCACGCTGCTCCACGGCTAATCGGGTATGTATCGTTCTAATGGGGCAGGCGATCAATGAAGCGCAGGTGAACAGTCATCTAATGATAATTATGCTTGTTTAATTGTTTACCTTCTATAGGCTGCAGCTCAGCGTGTGGCCTGTCGGACGCCACCGCTTCCCTGGACTGGCTGCTGTTTCGGCTCTGTTTCTGTGGGCTCTTTCAGGCTCTTGTCTTTTTCTACGGCTGTTGCAGCTCTCTGTTCAGCTCTCTTGTCGACTTGTGTCAGCTCGTTCTCTCTGTGGCTCTTTGCTTCAGCGTAGTAGTTTTATTGCACTGCACTTTCGGCACTAAAGCCTTAGGCTTTGTAACGCTATTATATTGCCTCATATTGTATATGTGTTTTAACTATTGTTCTGTGCAGTGAGTGTGTGTGTGTGTGTGTGTGTGTGTGTGTGTGTGTGTGTGTGTGTGTGTGTGTGTGTGTGTGTGTGTGTGTGTGTGTTATGCTTATGTGTATCAGTCTGGTCACCAGGCTTCTGTTAAGTTAGACTTACTAATAATATGTTTCTTTTGTGCAGGTTCGGCGAGCCTCGGCAGCAGTCCAATCCCTGGTGGTGGTTTCATGAGTCCCCTTTTTCGTTGGTGTGTCGTGTCACAGGTGTGGGATTATTTTTGGACCCCTTTTATCTTTGATTTTCTGATTCTTGCCTGCCGCCAGCCATGGTAAGCCGACCTACCCCTTTAATATTTAAGTTGAGTTTTTCTATTTTCCTATTTTAACCTGGTGGCCTTGACCCTGACTTATAATAATTAATATTGTAATTAAAGATATTTTTTTTTTTTGGAATACGTCTCTTGCCCGACTGATTATGAACCTGTGTGTGCCTTGAGAGTGTTTAAATGATCCTTGGTTGATCCTATTAAATAGAATGTACCAGGGGTGAAATTCCCCTGGGTGGCGTTGTCGCAACCTGCATCTAAATCCTAGCCAATGTGCGTTTATTCACGCGCTCCAACATGCATTCTTCTCCTCACTCCTCACGCCACACGAGCAAACATTTCAGACTTTTCTCTGTGAATTCAGAGAAATAATTTCCTATTTAATGACAGAGCTACACATCTTAACTCAGTCTCATTAAAACAGACTCTAATTCAGTGTCATCCATCCATATTAAAGTGCAGTTACCCAAAATGTTTATTGCATGAGCTCCAACAAAACCTGTCCAGGTAGAAGGCCACTTTGACAAACAGGAAGTGGAAGATTCCAAGCAGATTTATAGAAGGGGGAACCGGACTGTACTAAGTGTGGTGGAGTATAGAGGGGTGTTTTGTGGGTTTTTAAGGCTGATAATGATTATTAGTGAGACATTTGGAGTAGATATTCATTTGCAGTAAATGAAAGTATTTAAAATCTTGGAGTTAAACTTAGAAGAACACAAACTCTAACAGAAAACTTTGTTGATACGTTTTTGTTTTGTTTACAGATGTTAAAGGAGTTTTATTCGTGACGTATAACCAATCAAATCACTCCAGAAGACAGAGCGACCACAGGTAGATAAAGGTTCAGAGCCAAAGTAGCACCATTTTTAAATGTATTTATTACCGTAAATCAGTAAAAAATAAAATACTGATAATCAGTAAATCAGTCAGCCCACAATTACTACAATTCTACAATGTATGTCTCTTTCCTTTGACTTGTTATTTGTACAATATACGATGTATATGATGCCGTTTTTTCATCCCAAAGGCTATACTGTGATGTTTTCTAAGGCCTTGTCCACACGTAGCAGGGTTTTTGTAAAACCGAATATCCTGCCCCCTCCGTCTAGAAAAAACTTACGTACACACCACCTCGTTTTTAGAAAAAAAACTTCATCCACACCTAACCGTATAAGTGCGTTTTTAAGCACATTCATAAGCATGCCGGACCTTTAGGTGGCAGTAGTTCCCCAAATCCTATCCAATCAGAGTAAGCGTGGAATGGCAAGGTGGTAGAGAATAGCCATCTTTAACGCCGTCCTTCGCCTGTGTTGTTGAATGTGGAGCAGTATCTGGGCTTGTAAAAACAAGCAAGTAAAAAGCGCCTGTACAAGAAACAGCACCCAAAACCTTGTGAGAGCATCCATACTGTTACCGAATGTAAACACGGGTCGCATATGTGACGTAAGAACATATTTTGTCACAGGCGGTGACGTTTCGAAACGCAAAACCCCGGTTACTGATGTCCACATGCAGACGAATAAAACGGAGAATTCGCAAATCTTCACTTTGGTCGGAGTTTTTAAAAAGAATCGTTTTTGATGACGTAAATCTGCGTTTTCGTGTGGATGATAGGCTGAATCGTAGAAAAATATCTTCGTTTTGTGAGATACCCGGCTACGTGTGGACAAGGGCTGAGAGACATACGATGCTACTCTGGTTGTTCTGGCTCTGGGCTGCTGCACTCCTCCTCTGTTGTTTTCTGGATTGTACTCAGCTGCATGCCTTCGTCCACCCGGCCTCCGTTGACTCGTCCCGCCTGCCGTCTCTGGAGCTGAAGCTGGATTGGAACAGACCAAAGTACAGTCCAATCACGATGCCAGCTGCCTCTCAAAAGGCTCCTTCATCTGGTAGGTGGTGGCACTTCTTCTGAGGGGAAGCTGAGCTGGTCCAGCAGAACTTTGGAGATGTGTTCCAGTGGTTGGTGGATGTGTGGGGAGATAGAGAGGGACCTTTGAATTGTTCACAAAGGAAAACAGGGAGCCCATTGGTAGTTTTAGTTTAGGGTGCTACTGCGGTGTGTTTTTGGGTTTTAAGAGGTGAACAGGAAGAGTTTTTTTTCCTATTGATTATCTTTTACTTTGTTCCTGGTTGGAATGTCCATCAATGTCAACGTGAAGTTCACTTTTAGTTCTGTTGATTTATTCTTATTTTACTAACACCCATTTGCTCTTAACCCCCTCACAGGTTGTGTTGTTGTAAACTTGCTCTTTCAAATAAATACTCGTCTAACCCTCTGGAAACCAGCGTTTGGACTGTTGCTGTGTTGCTCCTCACCTACTTCAGACAGCTGGGACAAAACAACGCTTTGTGGACAAAAGGCTAAACTATGACATTTTGAGAGCGACATGCTATACTATGTCGAAAAAAACAATGCGATTTTTCAACATGCTGTAAAAACGTGCCATATGAAGAAATAATGTAAATTAGGCCATGAAAAACACGATGGTAAGGTTTTCTTTGAAAAAAAAAAGAATTTTGGCGCAAAAAAAACGCCATAGTATACTATGTCAAAAAAAATTTTTTTGTTTTTTTCAACATGTAAAAACGTGCCATATGATGAAATAATGTAAAGGAGACCATGAAAAGTATGTCGTCCAAAATATGACAAAAACGTCATAGTTTAGTATGTCGTCAAAAATTTCTTGGTCGTGGTCTTTCTGGTCCTGCTCCAGAACGCCTTCATCAACTACGTTTTCCTTTGAAGAGGCCCTCAGATGCTTCAATCTCTGACAACTAATATTTTCAGCTGAACTAAAGACAGACTTTGATTTTTCTGCTCACATGTTGTGTTGTTGTAAACTTCCTCTTTCTAATAAATATCCTCCTAACCCCCTGGAAACCAGCGTTTGTCCTGTTTTTGTGTTGCTCCTCGGCGACCCAAGACAGCCAGGTCCAAATGTTTTTGAGCAACACACCATAATATGACGTTTTTACAATGATGGTTCTACTATGGAACCAGTTTGACATGTTCAGGTGTTCTTTGTGTGAAAACTCGGAGATTTCAGGGATCAGAAGGTGGTTTTCAACTTTCTTTGTTAAGTTTCTGCTTCAACTTTAAACTAAATTTCCTTCACTAACCCAGCCCTCTGGACTTCCAGTAAGCTGTGTTCCTATTGGCTGTCCAGGTGGCTGCTTGGTGTTATCAGGAACACCTGAGCAGCTCAGTGTCTTCCTGCTTTATTTAGCTGCAGACAAACATTTCCTCTGTTTCTCTTCACCAGTGAACTGGGTTTGGTTCCGTTGCTTTAGTTTGTTCTTTAGACGTTGGCTTGCAGCTTCCAGCAGTAAAATCATCTTTAATGTGTTTCTTGGTGTGTTTTAGGGCTTTGTACTGGATAGTTGTCTTGGTAAATGTGGTTCTTTAGCCACAGTTAGCACATGGTGCTAATGTGTGCAGTGATTAGTGGATTTGCTGCAGCTGAGTTGTGTCTTTGTCTTGGCTGTAGTGAGTCTTCAGAGGTTTTTGGTCAGACACATTCTGTATTCTTGTTTGTGAACCAGCGTTGGTTGTCCAGAAGGTAAGAGTTCCTGTCCTGATTCTCTTTTCTCAGAGGTTCTCTGGTAGGCTGCAGGAGACTTTAGCGTTTGGGTTGTGCTAGTTTGGTTTTTGTAAGGTTTCATTTGGACGACTGTCTTGAGGCCACTCCATGTGGTTTAGTGAGGTTTTCTGGAACAGTTCTACAAAGCAGCCTGCAGCAGAAGAGACTTTGAGAGTTTTTAGGAAGTTCTGGAGACCAGACTTTAGAGCAGCAGAAACATTTGTCAGCAGTTTGAGCAGGAGAAGGTGAGCTTCAGAGTAGAAATGAGACAGAAACCTTCTTTACCCGTGTGGTGAGGTCCTGTACCAAGAGTTTGAGCAGGTTGTGAAGAGTCTGTAGTTCTTTGGTCTGAAAGCACAAGAAGAGTCGACTCATTAAAGGAGAAAACAGGAGATATTGTTGGTTCTTCTGTCGCTCTGCAGTTTCCAGTTTCCTTGGACTGAATATCAAGTTTATATTTTAAATGATTTCCCATGTGAGCCCAAGAAGACTTCAATAAACTTCCTCCATCCCCTGGACACAACATATTTTATTACCATGTTAAATCTTTTTTTTTTAATGTATTTTTGAGTGTTAATCGTAGTTTTAGCAGTTTTTTCTCTGCTTGTTTAGTTTTGTCATCTGTGTGAAAAGTGCTAAACAAATAAAGTTGAATTGATAAACTGAATAATTGACTAACTCATGATTGTGATAACAGAAGTGTTTTCATTGTGATTTAAGGGTTTGTTTCATTTTTAAGGTTGGGGTTAAAATCTTGACAGAAAAAAAAGATTAAAGAAATAAACTACATTTAAAAAAAGCAATTAAATCAAAAGAAGAAAAACATTTAACACAGTAAAACTTTTAAAAAGAAAATTAAACATTAAATACAGTTAAATTATATTAAAAAGACAATATTTAATTAGATAAACAGAAGATACAAAACATGTAATTGGGAAATTAAACAAAATTTTTTAAACAAAAATACTAAACATTAAAGACGAAATATTTTAGATAAACATTTAAAAAAATACAAAACATTTAATTAGATCATTAAACCTGTAAAAAGACAAAATATTTAATTAAAAAATTAAATGTTTAATTACAAAATTAAATCTTAAAGACAATAAAACTTTAAATAGGAATTAAACAAAATACAGTGAAGCATTTAAAAAGAAAATTAAACATTAAAAGGTGGTAAAACATTTAAAAAGATAAACCTTAAAGATTTAATCAAAAAATCAAACGTGAAAGAAAAGGAAATTTTTCAAACAAGCCGATAAAACATTTGAAAAAACAACAATTAAACATTAAAAAGACAAAACATTTCGAAATCAAATCAGACATTAGAAAAGAATAAAAGGTGAGAAAAGAGCAAAACTAAACATTTAAGAAGAATCAAACTAAATACAAAACATTTGAAAAGACACCAGTTAAACTTTACAAGATCAAATTAAACAGAAGAGACAAAACGATCAAAAAGAGCAAAAAAAGATCAAAGTCTTAAAGCGTTTTCTAGTCTGAAATGAAAACATCAAGTTGTTTCTTCAAACATTTCCTCTTTCTATGTTCTTGGTTTGATTGTAGACAGATTTACTAAGTGCTCATTTCAGAAAAATGCTTTCCAGATAAAGTCTACTAGTAGTTGAAGGCATTTATCAAACTAATGTTACCTTCTGATCTCCACAAACTTTACTGTTCAGTGAAGAGAATCAAAGTTTAAGGATTTCTAAAAAACCCACAGGTGAAGGTCTGAGAAGAACTCAGATGGATGATCTAAATGTGAAATCAAGACTCATGGTCGAAAGTTTTAAAGCTTCTGTTAACCAGAAAGTTCAAACTAACAGAGAAGTACTGAGAAACTTTTAAAATTTCAGTCCTCAGACTGTCTGAAGGTTCAAACTAACAGAGAAGTACTAAGAAACTTTTAAAACTTCAGTCCTCAGACTGTCTAAAGGTTCAAACTAACAGAGAAGTACTGAGAAACTTTTAAAACTTCAGTCCTCAGACTGTCTGAAGGTTCAAACTAACAGAGAACTGCTCAAGAACTTTCAGGTTTTCAGTCCTCAGACTGTCTGAAGGTTCAAACTAACAGAGAACTACTCAGGAACGTAGAAGATATCAGTCCTTGGACTGTCTGAAAGTTCAATCTAACAGAGAACTACTGTGGGACTTAGAAAATTTCAGCCCTCAGACTGTGTGAAAGCTCAGGTCCTGAGGACTCGGGAGGTGTGGAGGCTTTGGAAAGTCTTGGAACTGAGGGTTCCACCCTCCAGCACAAAGGCTGAAGTCCAACCTCCTGAGAAAAACGGTCGAGACGAGACTCGAGTTAAAAAAAAACTCGAAAATGACAAAAACTAGATGATAAATGCGCAAAAAAAAGAAGAATTAGTATCTGAGCGAGTAGCTCAGGAGGATAAGAAGAGGACTGCAGACTGGAAGGTCGCAGGTTCAAGACCCGCCACCGGCCTTTTTCTTTCTTTGTCTTTGTCAGAATTTTGATAAAACTTAAGAAGGGTCTGGTCTTGAACCAGCGACCTGCAGCTCCATAGGCAAATCCTTAACTCACTGAGCTACAGATCAGATACAAAGAAATAAATTCGTCGTCCCTTTGACATCGTAGTTCCTGAAGTGACCACATGGGAGGAGCCAAGGCGGAGTCTGGGTGGAGCCGGGGCGGAGAGTAGGCGGGGAGGTGGGTGGCGGCCTCCCCCCTCTACTCCCCCACCTTCCCCCACCACCCACCACACCTTCCCCCGCCCCACGAGTTCTTCGAGTCTCCACGAGTTCTTCGAGTCTCGACAGGTTTTCCCGAGTTTCTGGAGTTTCCACCAGGTCGGAGGCAGAACAAGTTGTCATGAAGAGGTGTTGAAGTCGGTCAGGATGGACTGACTTTTTACAGCGACTAGAAGGAAGACCACTAGAAGAGCAGGTCTTTAACCACCATCCATAAAATCCATGGAGTCGCTCCAGAGAAATCAAGGGAGGTCAACTTTTATCAACCTCCATCCAGACGTTCAACTTCATATCTTTACTTGGACATTTTTAGCACCACAAACCTTTAGTGTCACACTTTATTATCATTTATTAGGACTTTAACGGAATCCACCAGCAGATTTAGTTTTTGTTGACAAACTTTATTCTTGTCGTCGTGGGACTGCAGTATTTAAAACTCTTCCTTCTATTTGACCTCATGTTTATTAGTTTTAGTTTAGAAAGTTATTTTAGTTGCCCATTAGTCTCTTAAAAACCAAATAATAAATTGGATTACTCAAGAAATTTTAATTTCTTACTTTGTCATATTTTAGATATGACAAAAAATATAAAAATAAAGTGTCTTGAGACAATTTGACCTGTATTTGGCGTTATATAAATAAAATAGAATTTAAATTGTATGTATCTTGTAATGTTGGAGTAATTCAGCCATATATGTTGGAAAACACATTTTCTTTGTCCATTAATCTGTTGATTGTTTTCTCCACTAATTCATTTCTTGTTTTGGTTTATAAAATGTCAAACCCAAATATATTCAGTTTACTGTCATAAAAACCAAAAAGATTTACATTCATGATGCAGGAATCAGGCAGTTTTTCATTTTTTTTATCTTTGTTTAGTCAGAAAGATAGTTGATAATGTGTGAATTGTTGCAGCTTGTGAGCAGTAAAAGGTTTTAATCTTTGGGGCCGAGTGTCAGAAAACATTTAGAAACCAACATCAACAAAACACTCAACAAAGATCTGAACATCATTAAAGGGAAATCCAACTTTTGCATGACAATGTCTAATTAAAGGACATTTATTTCCAACGTAAATGTATGATATTCATCCTCTGGAGCTTTCTCTTCACATCATCTTCCACCTGGACTGGTTTGGTCGGGAGCATGTGCAACAAACATTTGAAAAACTGCACTTTAACATCAAGGAATGACACTGAAGTTTAATCTCTACATAAATGAGACTGAGTCTGGATGTGCTGCTCTGTCATTAACTCCTAAGTTTAGGGAAAGTTCAAACAAAAGAGGACAGTTCAGATCAGACTTGAGAATGAGCTTATTTTGAACAAACATCTCAGACTTTCTGAGCTTCAGCACCTCTAGCAAGATATTTTAACAACAAGCAACTCAAGAGATCCAGAAGTTGGAGAGAGTTAGCTTTAGCTGAGCCAAAGAACATGTGGGACGCTAACCTAGCAAACATTTCAGACTTTTCTCTGTGAATTCTGAGAAATAATTTCCTATTTAATGACAGAGCTACACATCTTAACTCAGTCTCATGAAAACAGACTCTAATTCAGTGTCATCCATCCATATTAAAGTGCAGTTACCCAAAATGTTTGTTGCATGAGCTCCAACAAAACCTGTCCAGGTAGAAGGCCACTTTGACAAACAGGAAGTGGAAGATTCCAAGCAGATTTATAGAAGGGGGAACCGGACTGTACTAAGTGTGGTGGAGTATAGAGGGGTGTTTTGTAGGTTTTTAAGGCTGATAATGATTATTAGTGAAACATTTGGAGTAGATATTCATTTGCAGTAAATGAAAGTATTTAAAATCTTGGAGTTAAACTTAGAAGAACACAAACTGTAACAGAAATCTTTGTTGATACGTTTTTGTTTTGTTTACAGATGTTAAGTTACAGGAGTTTTATTCGTGACGTATAACCAATCAAATCACTCCAGAAGACAGAGTGACCACAGGTAGATAAAAGTTCAGGGCCAAAGTAGCGCCATTTTTAAATGTATTTATTACCGTAAATCAGTAAAAAATAAAATACTGATAATCAGTAAATCAGTCAGCCCACAATTACTACAATTCTACAATGTATGTCTCTTTCCTTTGACTTGTTATTTGTACAATATACGATGTATATGATGGCGTTTTTTCATACCAAAGGCTCTACTATGATGTTTTCTAACAGACATACGATGCTACTCTGGTTGTTCTGGCTCTGGGCTGCTGCACTCCTCCTCTGTTGTTTTCTGGATTGTACTCAGCTGCATGTCTTCGTCCATCCGGCCTCCGTTGACTCGTCCCGCCTGCCGTCTCTGGAGCTGAAGCTGGATTGGAACAGACCAAAGTACAGTCCAATCACGATGCCAGGTGCCTCTCCACAGGCTCCTTCATCTGGCAGGTGGCGGTACTTCTTCTGAAAGGAAGCTGAGCTGGCCCAGCAGAACTTTGGAGATGTGTTCCAGTGGTTGGTGGACGTGTGGGGAGATAGAATTTTGGCGCAAAAAAACGCCATGGTATACTATGTTGAAAAAAAATGCGTTTTTTCAACATGTAAAAATGTGCCATATGATGAAATAATGTAAAGTACGCCATGAAAAACAGTCCAGAAAGGGTTTCTTTGAAAAAATAAAAAATAATCATGAATTTTGGTGCAAGAAAAACGCCATAGTATACTATGTCGGAAAAAAATGCGATTTTTCTACATGTTGTAAAAACGTGTCATATGATGAAATAATGTAGACTGTGAAAAAAACTATGGTAAGGTTTTCTTTGAAAAAAAAAATCATGAAATTTGGCGCAAAAAAAGTCATAGTATACTATGTCGAGAAAAAAAATGTGATTTTTCAACACGTTGTAAAAACGTGTCATATGATGAAATAATGTAAAGTAGGCCGTGAAAAACACTATGGTAAGGTTTTCTCTGAAAAAAAAATCATGAAATTTGGCACAAAAAAAAACGCCATAGTATACTATGTCGAAAAATAAACATTTTTCAACATGTTGTAAAAACGTGTCATATGATGAAATAATGTAAAGTAGGCTGTGAAAAACAGTCCAGAAAGGGTTTCTTTGAAAAAAAAAATCGTCATGAATTTTGGCGCAAAAAAACGCCATAGTATACTATGTCGAAAAAAAATGCAATTTTTCAACATGTTGTAAAAACGTGTCATATGATGAAATAATGTAAAGTAGGCCGTGAAAAACACTATGGTAAGGTTTTCTTTGAAAAAAAAAATCATCATGAATTTTG